>NW_028288917.1:7255749-7557499 GCF_059628265.1 Tinamus guttatus
CTCATGCAACATGGTCCACTGACATATGTACTTGAGTCTATTTCCTTAAATATTTCCTTGACATCTTGTTGAAGGAAATAGCAGATTTTTTCTCAAGGTTGATTATAATAAAAACCCATTATTTTCCTTAAACTTGACTGGATAGGTTGAAAAAAATAGTGAGGTTATACAACAAGTTTTAGAGTAAACTATGTTTGTGTTTGTTTCCCTTAAATTTTATTAATTAAAGACCTTTTTAAGATTAAGTAGAGAAAATAACTCAGGCAAATTTTAAAAGGCATATTTTTACCATTAGAAAGACAAGCTAGAAAGGCATTCTTACTTCTGCCACTTTAGTTGGTGTGATATTTCCTTCATAGGGGCATCCCAGCGCGCACGACACATACCTGCAATAAAAAGAACAGCACACTAAGATAGTTTTGTTTTATATAGACTTATCAATATTGGTTCACATGTTACATTCAAAAAAATGTTACTTTAAGTATAACTTTGAATATTTAAGTAGATCATAGGGTAATTAAAATTGCATCAGATGAAAATAGCTGATTTCTCTTTTTTTAAATCACAGATCATAGTTTTACAGCATTATCTATGGACAATGTCTGTCACAAATTGTAAAGGACTGGTAATGCAGTCAAGTTAATGCGGCTGCAGGAAAATTCAATTTTCCTGGTATTTCCTTTTTAAATTTTAAAGGCCAGTGCAATTTTTTTTTTGTCTGGCCCACACAAGATATTCAGAGGAGTAAGATATCGATTACCTCTTTGTGCCAGCTACCTGGACCATAGATAGCAACACAAGGACACAAGGAAGTTAGAACAACCCTTCTACTACATTAAATGGAATTGTGGTGAATGGCTCTAATCCTACACCACACAATTTCTCTGATGGCCTTTCTATCCCAGTACTCCAGAAAAAATGCTAATTCAATTGCTGGCTGCAGCTTAAGTATGGTTTTGGACAAGACAAAACTGAGAAACCAGCCTGTGTCTCTCAGCAGCTATCTGCTCCACAAAGCATTAAAAACGCCACCACTGAGCCTTCATTGTTCAGTCCTAACACTGTGTTAATGTAGAATTTGGTTTAAATTTCAATTTTTTAATGATAATTAAAAGCCATGAAATTCCAATTGAGCTTTTAATTGTTGATCTTAAATCGATTAGGAATAAGATTAACCTAGCCAGAAATAGGCTTTCAAAATCAAAACATGTCTGGCTGTACAGGGATTTACAACAGATTCAGAAGCAGACAGAACCCTAGTCCCAATGGGAGGTTGCTCAACAGCTTAAGCAGAAAACAAGAGCCTTCATTGATTCCCCATCATTCTGTTTCCACGAACAATGAAGGATAAAATGTTAAATTATACACTTTATAGTGCAAACTGGATTGATCTGAATGGATGCCAGTTTGTATATAGTCAAGATCCATAGGGTAAGGGATATATTATTTGCAGCCGAAGAAGAAATTGATAGAATGTGAAATCAGAGTGAGTAACAGGCAAAAACAAATTATGAAAAATTGGTCAGCATTTTACCATCTAGAGCATATTCCATTCCAATAGGTGAGTGAGAGTGTTACACAGTGGAACTAGCAGTAAGAAAGAACTTAAAAAGAATCTGAGTAGTCCTGATGAAGAAATTAATTTTGTTTCCACTAAAAGGGCTGGGTACATTACATCCTGCTCGTAATTCTAGTCCAGATTCCTACTGAGCATGATTTCAATTATTTGTATGTTATTATGAAAACCACATTCCCAAAACTTGGCAATAGACTTCATCAAATATGTGCCCTCCTTGACATTAAGATGTCACGATTTAAGTTTCAAATTTTTGAATTAGCTTATCTACACTAAAAAAAAGAGGTAGCTACTTTCAAAAGTAAAAACATTGCCTAGCTTTTCAGTGATATGTACTCAAAGACAGCTTAAGATAATTTCCATATATTTTACATGCATATGCACAGATTTTCAAATGAATCTAGGCATGAATATTCTCAGACCCAAAGGATTTTTATCATAATACTATGCTACCTAGGATTACAGAACACACAGACTTTTACTGGGATTATTTTGCAACGTAAGCCACAATGCTCATTATGAAGTGAGAAACAGTACTAAACACAAAGAAAGTAAATGCAAATGCTCCCTCTATTAGCCATATCTTACATGTTCCTAACAGCTACATATATATTATTATCAAAAAGACCTGCATTTGGTAGTGATAATGTGGCATGAATGACATCTGGAATGGGGTACAGCAAACCAAATAGGCCAAGGGGTATCCACAGAACAAGGAAATACTCCCTGTAGTTCACACCGGCTAGCTGAAAGCGATGACCTGAGGAATCTGCCTACTGCAGTGTACAAATCTGTTTGAGATTATGAGCTCTCTGCATGCTTATATCATCGTGCTTAGGCTAAAATTTTAAACAAAGAAAATATGGCAGACATAATCTATCTGGACACTGATATTCAGTATTAAACTTGAGATAAAGACTTATTAAAAGAACTAGACAAGTAAGGAACTTCCTAACAGACAGAAAATAAAGTCCTGTGGAGATTGAAGAAAAAAACGTTAATAAAGTTCATCAAGGATGAGTTTGGCACAATTTTTATTTCATCTTTTCATAAAATTAATTGGTGTAAAAAGTAGAAGCATAATGGTAATATTAAATTTAGTGGCATTGTACAAAAAAAGTACTGTGATTCTATGAAGAAGGGACAGGAGAAATAAAAGCGGGACTCAGTTCACGGAAATGATTAAGTGAAATGTCTAAAATGAGGCTTTAAAAGATTCAAATACATTCCATATATACATCAGGACAAGTATTTTCATTTGTACGTAACACTAGAACACTGAAATAAGAGATACGATTTGAGTCATTCATAGAAAAAGTAATACAAGCTGGAACTGATGCAGAAAAGGGCTGCTACAGCTAGCTGGGGTACGGAAAGCTTATCATATAAAAGTAGAAAATACAAGAAAATATGCAGATCTACATAAATGAGGGAAGATAATCAACTATTTGCTCTGAGCATTTGCCAAAACATCTAGACCCAAGGCAGCTCTGGATGGAATGCTTTGTAATTGCACTTGTGCAGTTACAAATTAATAAGTTTCAGTGAGAGGAGATAGGTTGTGATAGAAAGGTAGATCTGCTATCTGTACCTTCATTTGGCAGATATATATTTTTTCTTTAGTGTTTGAAATAAGCCAAAAGGCATTAAAAGAGAAAAGAAACTAGCCAAAGCAGAACCCCAAAACCACCACCTACGCCCGTTCAATACTTCATTTGGAGACAACTCCACATACTGAGGGTATGCTTAGAAATAAGAAAATATCAAGGAGACAGAGCCACTTACGGCAACAGAGGACAAAAGTGTAAAGACAACCCTGGTCAACTGCAGCAAACACTACTGACAGGTCAAAAGAATGAGGATAGACTACTGTTTCTGAGATCTGGTCATCGGGGAGTTTGGTGAGAGCTGTTGCAGTTGCAAGCAAGGAACAGAAGCCAAAGTGTAGGAGTTATAAGAGGGAATCACAGAAGAGGGTCCCCAGACAGTAATTATAAACAGCGCCTTCAATGAGCTAAGGAATGAAGAAGAGATAGACGATGAGATATGAGATGAAGAACTGAGTGAGGTCAAAAGTGAAATTTTTAAGAGACAAATGCTTGCTTATATTGCAATGGAAAAGAGCCAGGGGATAGTGAGAGGTTAAGAAAGAGAATAAGGGAGGGAAGAAATAAGAGGGAGAGCAGAATGTGGGGTCACTGGGGCAAGTGGAAGGGGTACAGATGGAAAGTAGACAAGAAACTTCTGCTGCTCTGACAGTGGAGGAGAAGAAGGAGGAAGGATTATAGAAGGAGGGAGTACAGAAGGAAGATCAGATTATAGCTATTTTTCCTTAGGAAAAATGAGTAGGATCCTGTTTGAAGAAAAGAAGCAGAGGGAAAAAGAAAAAAGAGTTTGAGCAATCAGTTACAGAGGCAACTGGGATTCAATTTTGGGATTCAATTAAGCTGGAGAATACAGCTGTTTTCTAAAAAGATGGCAGGACTGAAAGAAAAAAAAAAAGAATTTGTAACGAAAAAGGCTGTGCTGGTCTCAAGATATTCACCAGAGACACTCCACACTATTAGAGCAGAGGCAAATTTCTAAGAGTTCACAAAGCAGACTTTGCAATTGAAGTGCTTAATTCTAGTATGTGCTTAAATCTTCACTGCATCAAGGCCAGAAATTTTTGTAGCTTAACCATGTCTCTAGCATCGAGAAAAGAGCCCATGCAACCAGAGGTGAAAAGAGGGACCTGCAATATGTGAAGCTTGTGCTATAAAGCTGCTCTAAGAAAATACAGGTAGATGCTGTTTTTCTCAATCAGGTTCTATAGTAAAAAAGTGATAAAGAGAAGCACTCTGCTTGTTTTGTCGGGCAGAGCTTTCCCAGACACTTGCCTGTTCTCCAGATTTCACTGCAGGTGAGTATCTTTTGGTAGACTCAAAAGTTGTTTTTTTTATGCTTATAGCAACAGTAACAACTTTACTGTACAATATTTTGGACAAAAGTGCTAAACAGTCTCTGGGGATGGGGAGGAGAAGGAAGAGGAAAGAAAGAGAGTTTTCAATATCTTTCAATAAGCCAAAACCAAATTGCAATGTTCCATAAATGTTATAGACAGTATACGGTCCCCACAATCAAGGTCACTAGCAATGGTGATAATCACCACACAAGCCCAATGACTGTGAAATGCAGGATAAAAAAAACACAAACGGGGTAAATGAGCAAACTTTTCATAAGCAAAGTGTGTTAAAGCAAAATGAATCCAAGCAGAAACTGAACTCCGTGTTGTAATCAGCCCTTTGTCAGCTTGTTTCAGCAAGACTTCCAGAGCCAGATCCACAGCTGCTACCACAGCTGGAAGCATGGAGCCTCCTGAGAAGCCAGTTGCAGACTCAGATGCTGCTGTTTCCTGTTTATTATTATAGTGTAAGTTCGCATATAATTTACCATGTTCACTGCAGATGTATTTATTTTTATTGGATGTTCGTGCTAAAGTGTATATGCCGATCATTTCGTGAATTCATAATATTAAGGTTGATATATTCTGACTCTTCGCAGAGGAAGCCATTTGTTAGGAACAGGCAATCTTTACTGTAAGGAGAGAGAAAACGAAAGAAGAGGGGAGGGAAAGGAGATTCTTCCAGAAAAAGAATCTCCAAGCCAAGTCCTAAATGTGTAAGAAAGGCCAGCTTTTTTTTTTCTCATTTTAATTTTAATTAAAAAAAAATCTTTTTACTTAGTACTTATTTCTAAACAACATATGTGCCATTCAAAGTGAAAGATTATGATAATAATATTCTCCATTACTTTTGAGTGCCTGGAAACACAGCTACAGTTTGTGCAAAGCAATGCAAAAGTTAACTTTCCACGTAAAATCAAAGCAAAACTATGACTGTAACAAAGGGCCACTTAACCACTTCAGATTTAGTGTATCTGTTAAGCTATGAACCAATGAAACCAATGTCATACCAGCAGACATACTGCATTGTTATTTTATAATTTGATAATAACATTTACAGTCTAATTTTACATTATCTTTCCGAAGAAACAGAAATCATTTTGAATTTCCCCAGGAGTCATATATTAAAAAATTAAAAAATTTATCTTCTTTGACTCACCAGCATTATTTTCTACCTTTCTGCAGGCACGAAAATAAATAAAAAATAAAATTAAAATAAAAAATAAAGTAAATAAAATAAAATAAAATAAAATAAAATAAAATAAAATAAATAAAAGTGTGAAAGGTAGTACAAAACTATTTCCTAAGGAAAAGCTCTCCTCCTACACCGTGTAATTATCCAGTAAGATAAAGCTAGTATAATGGCTATTATGTCTATTTCTTAACCTATTCCCAGTCGACAAAAACACACACAGTCCCTACATCCTGGAAATCTCTGTATTCTCAAGTTGTGCCAGGGGACTGCGAGCAGCTGGCTTAATGCAGTGTGAGCAGAAAGACTTGTTTACCACTTACACACAAAATGTGCTGCTTCCAACTCTATGAAAGGCACGCCTACATCGTGGTGTTCCCAAAGTCTCAAGGTTAGGCTGACTTATAGTGACACGAAGGTGTCAGCTGGTTTTCGTAAATACCTGAAGCAGTAAGAATGGTGTAAACCCCCTGCTATCAGCGTAACTGTGACTACGCTAAAGAACTGTTCAATGTTGTCAAAAGGGCAGTCTAAAGCAAATCCAGAAAAAAAAAAAGTGTACTCCATCCCTAAGTATTCCAGAATGCCAGAAAATAATTGAATTCAATGTTTCTGTCTGTATTCATAAAATGCATGCAGTTTTGAACTGTACTGATTTGTGCAAGACCACACTGTTGGAGTGTTTCTCATAAAGTCCCTAATTATACATATAAAATACAGCAATATAAGGCCAGCCAAATGTATGAAATGTAATAAAAGGAAAAGAGGCATTATTGAACAGAATTATAAAGATGATATTACCTTGATAGTCAGAATTTTTCTAACAAATTTTCCAATTAAATTATTCAAATTAAATAGCTGATTATTAACTCCTGGAATAATTTGTTCTAGGTATATTAAAATCAGTATGTGCTCAAAAATTCAAAATAAATCAAAATATCACTGGCAGATGCAAGACAAGCAAAATGATTTTTTAAAATAATTTCTATAATTTTACATCTTCGTCCATTATCACAAATTCTTACAATAATAATAATAATAAATATTTCCTGTAATCAACAAGGAAATGTATCTGTAATAACCTGCAACACTAGCATTATAGCATAATATTTAAAGATACTAAATAATACTGCAAAAAAATAACCAGTGTGGTACCTACCTGTCATAGCAAAGATTATTTCTGTATTTCAAGTACATCAATCAATATTTATACTTTATACAAGGACAAATACAAGCAGAATATTGATATTTTTCAATATTCTTTTATATATTGTGAACTTCATCATACTGCTCATTCTTAAAAGTTACATGTCTACAAAATATATTTTAAGGGAATTACAGGCATAATTTTAAGAAGCAGCAGCTTCTCAAAGAAAGGCTTTTAGAATTAAAACTGTTATTCTACAGCAAACATTTCCATCTGTTTTTCTAGCACTGAACCTCTAAATATTTGCATGCAACTTCACATTTGCACATGCAAATAGTCCAGCTGGCCTCAGAAGCGCTATTCATGCAAAACTTTTTCAAGACTGGGCCATAAGTATGCAAGATTGTTTTTAATGATGGCCACAAAGCGCTGCTCTTTTGAGACAAAAAACATACTATTTTCAGCTTTTATATTCCCAGTAAATTTGCATTAGGATTACAACAGTCAGGTACAGGATTGATCATTTCAACAGAAGGTAGTTGGAAGCTACTTCACTTTTACAGGACACAATCCATGTGCTGAAGTTCCATTTGTGGGAAAAATGGGGACAGAGGACTCCTTATTTCACCCCACCCAAGGAACGTGGACTTCTATTGTAGTACTTGCATTTTATTTCTGTGTCTTTTTAAATTCTGGAATGCACTCAGAGGAATCTAGCTTAACTAAAATGTGCTTGTCTGACATTTTCTCGGTATACTACATTTACATTTGCACTACATTTAAACCAAGACACAGTCAAGTAACTACTTGTAATTAGCACATGCCACAGCTTCACACCAATCTTGGCTGTTTGGCTTCATCTTTATGCACTGGAAGAGTAGTCATATTTTTTAATAGTACCTAAATTATGCATTAAAAGATGCAATCCTAAAAGCAAGAGTATTTTGTGCCATTTCACATGCAAAATATGCATAGTAGTCATTAGCTGACCACAGTTTAGAACACTGATTTGGCACAGTGTCTCTACAGAATGTGTCCCAGATGTTTTTATAAAGTTCTAATGCATGTACAAAGAATAAAAATAAAAAAACCCTTTATGACACTAATAAATGGTCTAACTTCTAAGACCATATGCAAGATTTCAATTCTTCATAAATATTTGAACTAATTTAGTAAACATTTAGAAAACTGTGTACTGTGCTACAGATTTTAAATGTGACAGCTGACAACATAAATTTTCTGGATGATGATCGAGTCAATGTTAGTGCAGCTGTAGCAACAGTTAGACATGCAAAAGCTTAAAGTTTAGTTTCAACTCAACTGAGTGCATTTTTCATGTGATTCAAGGATTGCCAATGATTTACACTCACTACATAAATTCTAAATTGCCAGTAAAAATAGGAAATAAAATTTGAACCCCTTAAAATTATTTTTGGAAGCATTTTTCAACTATACAAGTAAGGAGTTAGGGCAAAGCACTAAATTATCCATTTCCTGCAAATAAGTAACATTTAAACAACAATAGCGCTTTAGAAAGGAAACAATCTCTGTATTGAAAATAACATAAATACAATTTATGCATATTAATATTTTTATTACCTAAGTAATTCAAGCAAAATATTTAGCATACCAAACTCCCATAAGAAGCCAGACTGTGTAGATATGGGAGTTTGCTTGAGCAAAGGCTGCAGGTTTGGGGTTTTTTTTGCCTTGGTTACCTAATAGGTCTCAGTGTACAGAGTGCATATCATTGTCCACTGCTTTATTCAATGTCATCTTGTACCACTAATTAATGCATTTATTATATCATTACTTACAGAAATTACAAGGTCCATCCTTAGGCACATAAGGATGGGGTTCATCTGTTCTAACTTGAGCTATCAAAGAATCATAGAATCATAGAATGCTTAAGGTTGGAAGGGACCTTTAGAAGTCATCGAGTCCAACCCCCCTGCACATGCAGGGTCACCTAGAGCACGTGGCACAGGACTGCATCCAAGCAGGTTTTGAAGATCTCCAGAGAAGGAGACTCCACAACCTCTCTGGGCAGCCTGTTCCAGTGCTCTGTCACCCTCAATGTTAAGAAATTGTTCCTTAAGTTCCTGTGGAACTTTTAATGCCTCCGTTTCTAACTGTTTCCTCTAGTTCTGTCGGTGGCCACCACTGAAAAGAGACCAGCACCATCCTCCTCACTGCCTCCCTTGAGGTACTTATAGACACTGATCAGGTCTCCTCTCAGCCTTCTCTTCTCCAGGCTGAACAGGCACAGCTCCCTCAGCCTCTCCTCATAGGGCAGATGTTCCAGGCCCCTGATCATCCTTGTGGCCCTGCGCTGGACTCTCTCCAGCAGCTCCACATCCCTCTTGTACTGGGGAGCCCAGAACAGGACACAATACTCCAGATGTGGCCTCACCAGGGCTGAGTAGAGGGGCAGGATCACCTCCCTCGACCCGCTGGAGATGCTCTTCTTAATGCACCCCAGGATCCCATTGGCCTTCTTGGCCACGAGGGCACACTGCTGCCTCATGGTCAACTTATCATCCACCATGACACCCAGGTCCCTCTCCGCAGAGCTGCTCTCCAGAAGGTCGGTCCCCAGCCTGTACTGGTGCCTGGGGTTATTCCTCCCCAGGTGCAGGACCTTGCACTTGGCCTTGTTGAATTTCATGAGGTTTTTCACCGCCCAGATGTCTAGTCTGTCCAGGTCCCTCTAGATGGCAGCACAGCCCTCTGGGGTATCGGCTACTCCTCCCAGTTTCATATCATCAGTAAACTTGCTGAGGGAGCACTCTGTGCCTTCATCCAGGTCATTGATGAATAAATTGAACAGGACTGGACCAAGGACTGACCCCTGGGGGACCCCGCTAGCTACAGGCCTCCAACTAGACTCTGCACCGCTGATCACCACCCTCTGAGCTCTGCCATCCAGCCAGTTCCTGATCCACCTCACTGTGCACTCATCTATCCCACACTTCTGGAGCTTGCCCAGGAGGATGCTGTGAGGGACAGTGTCAAAAGCCTTGGTGAAGTCGAGATAGACGACATCCACCGCTCTCCCCTCATCTATCCAGCTGGTCATTCCATCATAGAAGGCTATCAGATTAGTCTAGCAAGATTTCCCCTTGGTGAATCCATGCTGACTACTCTTGAGCACCTTCTTGTCCTCCATGTGCCTGGAGACAACAGCCAGTATGAGCCGTTCCATCACTTTTCTGGGGATGGAGGTGAAGCTCACTGACCTGTAGTTGCCTGGGTCCTCCTTCTTGCCTTTTTTGAAGACTGGCGTGACATTGGCCTTCTTCCAGTCCTCCCGCACCTCCCCTGTTCTCCAGGATCTTTCAAAGATGATGGAGAACGGCTTAGCTATGACATCCCCCAGCTCATGTAGAACTCTGGAGTGCATCCCATCAGGGCCCATGGATTTGTGGTTATCGAGTTTCCTTAGCTGCTCTCTGATCCAAAAAAATCATCTACATCCTATGTCTTGGATAGGTCATTTTTAGGGCTACTAAGAGAGGATAGGATCAAAAGGAAAGATCACCATGAGGGACTTAATTAGAGCACACATGATAAAAACCCTGAAGGCTGCCTATAGCTGAAAGCGTATTTAGAGTGACAAGCTCAGACTTACATGCCCTGTGCTTCAACAATCGTAAATAATATTTAATTATCATAATTAAATAGAAGCTACTAAACAAAATAAAACCTGAATTTATTTTTCTCCTTGAAGTAGAAAAGAATTAGTAAAATGATGAGCAGCAAATCAAAAAAAATGAATGCAAACCAGAAGTATTTAACATCCCATCCTTCTACTCCTAAAACACTGGCTTTAATAGCATTCAGCAGAAACTGGGTCGCAAAATCCAATTTCTGAAATTCTTAAGTTTCTGACCCTCTTTCTACGGCTATTTGACTAGCATATGTGATGCTCACAACAGAGATCTGGAAAGAACATGACATAAAAATGTCATAAAGTGCTAATTGCTTCAGCATATAGAAAAATTTCCATGGGATACACAAATGAACATGCCATTTCCCCAATTTGTCACTCAAAACATCCTTTTCAGTAGCAGCTAAATAAAGGAGAAGATTATAAATTAAAGGCTCTGAGAGCAGATTTTTTTTGATTGTTACTTCTGCAAGAAAAAGTCACCCTGTGATTGCAAAGCATATTTCTATCAAAGCAGTACCTAAGTTTTGCTTTCTGATTATCTTACCTTTCACTTATCTGATTACCCAATACCTTATATCCTCCTCTTTGTGCCCCCTTATCTTGTTTTCCTTCTTTATATTCTTCATTACTATAATATTCTTTTCTGGTTTTCTTCCTTGGCTTTCTATCCAAACATTTTTCTGCTTCTTGCTTCTTTCTCTGTGCCACATACAGTGGATCAGGTAGTAGATAATAAAAATATGGAAACACTGCAGAATTCTATCTTGGGAACAGTCATTTTCCATCACGTCAGTGTATAACAGCCAGAATAACTGCTACTGGCATGCCACAAATACCTTAAACATACATTATGTGGAAAAAAGCAGCAGGTTGCCACTTTATTAAACACGTACAAAATAAGGCAGAGAAGACTAGTTACCATTTCATGCTCCAACAACAACCGAGAGTTTGCCATAGGGAGCTTCCTCAGCCTCATGACTTTACAACTCCTGGTGCAAAGTTTCTCTGTTGACACTCATAGCTATCCAAACACAGAGCCAGTGTACAAGCCCGGAGAGTCCCTTTAGCTGAATTGTGGTAGTGAAATACAGGTATATGAAACAAAAACTATTGCCAGATACACTGAGATACCTGAGAAAACTGAAAAACAAAAACCTAAGGTTATGTCTTCTCTGAATTGACTGCTGTCTCCTACACATATTTTGGACCTAAAATTTAGATATCCCTGAGCTTAATTATCTCTGAATTTTCTAGTTTTGTTCTCACCACAGAATTTGATTTCAGAAAAACATGGCAAAGAACAGTGATAAAGACATTTTAAATAACAGACCTCTTGTAAGAGGTCAGGAAGACAGGGTTTCTATCAACTTGAGAGATTAGTAGGTAGGTAAAGTATTAAAATTCTGGTACAATCTTTTATTTCTTAATTCTGTGAAAGTTTTTATTTATTTATCCAATAACTGATTACCTAAAACAATTAAGCCAGGGAAAAAGGTCCCAAGCAGGTATGAGATATGTGTTAAAAAATGCCTGAGTCTGAAGCAGAACTAGAAGTCGGATCTCCATTTTTTCAAGGGACATGCTCTAACTACCACTGTGAGCAAAACGTGAGCAGTAGCATGACCACATCACTATTGCTGGAGGAAAGAGAGATCCCGCTATTATTCCTAGATCGATTTTCAGGCACTGAGTCTCTGAGGTATCTACTTCTATCTATTTTCAGCTCCAGGTACTTCCTGAGCCTGATGTAGTTTCTATTAGTAGCCAGTGGATCTCACTACTGAGTTTCCCCTTAAATCTATGTAACCCTTTTTGGCGTTCATTAGGACTTTCACAAATAACCTTTAATACATCGTTTTAATTACACAATGTAATGAAAATGCAACTGAAAGACTGTTCAAGGACAGGAGTAATTCAAGTCAGGAGTAATAAGTCAGGAGTCAGGAGTCAGGAGTAATTCAAGTTTAAATGAAAACACTCAGAGAAAGATAAATGCTAGAAGAATTGAATAAATACTAGAAGAGTTTTACGCACTATAGACTCTATTGCACTTAGAGTTTCCAGAATAAATTTTATCAAGATTTTTTTTTCCGTAGGAATAAATTCATTACATCATTTTTATATACCTTGATTCTGTAATGTATGCATTGATATATAACCAATACTACATAAAATAAAAACTACGCAGTATAAGTTTAAAGGTTGAGCACTGTTACGAGTTCTGAGCACACAAAAAATATTCTGTCATCTATGGAAATAAAATCAAATTTCTATAATAAAATTTATATTTATATACAAAACAACTTTTTTTTCAATTTCCAAGTAAAATTACAGATATCAATAGTACTTTCAAAAGACAGAGCAAAACACTGAATATATTCCATTGTTCTCAAAATATTTTTAAAACAAAGACTGTTATGTTAATTGAACTGTAAAAATCCAATAGCCAACTTTTCTACTGGTGTATAAAAAGAAACCATAACAAGAAATCCAGTAACTATGAATTATTTAAGAATCTATATTTACCCACGCACTGGAATATTCATATTTCTTGCTGCTTTAACAACTTCTTCAAATTTGTCTATGCTTTCTTCAATTGAACAATTAATATTCATTTTGCTAAAAGATTCAGATGCTGCACCAAATACTGAGACTTCTGTAGCCCCTGATGCAATCTGAAAGATATATTTCAATAAAACAGAAGAGTAATAATATATTAAATGATTAAACTGTGCTTAATTTTGTAAGCTATTCTAGAGTTTTAGTTTTAAGTACATTATAAGTCTCACACATAAGTAAAGTATAAATGCAAATTAAATTCTGACTGTTCTTTAATCTATTTGAATGCTAGGAGATTGAAACTAATTTTATAAATTCATCTCACTGGCATATTTTCTTCTTGTCAATTGAATAAGCAGACATTTTTAAATGATATATGTACATACTAAG
This sequence comes from Tinamus guttatus, assembly GCF_059628265.1. NCBI lineage: Eukaryota > Metazoa > Chordata > Aves > Tinamiformes > Tinamidae > Tinamus > Tinamus guttatus. Next base: position 7,269,231 of record NW_028288917.1, read on the forward strand.
TTGTAGGAAATGATATAAAATCTGACTATAAAAATAACAGAGATGGACATTAACATTTCATTTTTTCAGAAAAGAAGGAAATTATATAAATACTGTGAAATATCCACCCTCTCTATGAATAGGAGGAAATCACTCTAATACACAGGACAAGCTCTATGACCTACACATATTCAGATGGACAACAGTATCTGCTTCTGCAGAATAACATTTAAACTTCAGCAGCTCTGACAAGAACAAAAATATTTTCCAAGGGAAGAGAAAAATAAATATCAACAAAAAAGAACTTAGGACTCACAACTCCTCTACTTTCACCAAATAAGATATAAAGGAGATATAATTCAACTCAACCAACTACCATTGCAGCTTAAGTGTAGTAGTATAAATCTGACTTGCTGTAGTTAAAACTCCTTTGTACATAGGTCACATATGCAGTATAAAAACTGACTCAGAGTAAGCTATAAAGGTCCAAAAAGGACTATACATTCCGAATGGCTTCCTAGATCCAAACAAAGTATAGAAAGCATAAAAACTCTTCAGAAAATGAAAAATACTCTTAAATAGCAAAACATACTGCTTTAAGACTGAAATGCTCTTTTTTGTAAGTTTAAACTCACAAAAAGTTTCTGTTATTTTGAGTATGTCTTGTATGAACTGAAACATTTAACAGTTTTCAAACTTTACTAAGGTGGGTTGGAATTTTTTTAAAAATTAATACAGACCTATGAAGTATTTTCATTCAAATGTCTCGCTACTTTCCAATAAAACCCCTTACATCAGAAACTTCTCTAGGACTAATAAGTCAAAGAAGGAAAAGAAATTTTCTTCCTCTGTTTATACAAGCACCAGTCATAACATTTTGCAAAGACTCATTGATACTGCTATTAATATATGAACATACATAATTTAATGTCATTCTGCAAATATTGCTCAGTTCTAACAGAACAGTGTATATGATACTAAAGAAGGAGGTTTTGGTACTGAACTGATAGTATCTGAAATATAAAAGCACCAATTGGTGACATCTTACAGCAGAATGAAAACCTTGCAGATTAGGCGTGAGAACAGGATATTGGACTCCAGGATACCGCTCAATGCCTCTCATTACTTCTTTGTGATCTGCCATCTAGAATAGATAAATATTTTGTATTGATTATCGGTTATTTTCTCACTTTGTAAAGCAGAAATTATCTTACACAGTACTTTTGTCTTGATTAGGTATATAGTTTGCAAAAAAGTGTAACAGTAAAGAAGTTAAATAGAGGTTGTTAAATGATCCATTTTTTACATTTCTTAACTTTTGAATACTTGTGGTGCAAACTTTCTAATTCTATATTATCTTAAAACTGGAGATAAGATTTCTCTTGTGTTTCTTTTGTACCTGTAAAAAACACTATTGTAATGTGCATTGAGTAATTATGATCAAGGAGATCACTGCAATTCCAAAGCTAATTCAACAGACTCAACCAGTAGAATGAACAGAATAATGAAAATTCCAATACCATCAAAATGTCAAAATTTTCCCAAAAATTCACCCTGACTGAAAAGAGCTAAAAAAGACTTTACAGTCTTAAATGTCACGGAACCTGAATTATATTCAACGCAATAATCAGTGTGTCTGAAAAGACTAATCACAACAAAACTATTCTTAAAAAAATAGTAAAACATAGTTCTACATACAGTACCACTTTTAATCTATTTAGAATTTTATTTTAAATACAAAAAAAATTGTTTTGTTAGAGGAAATAAAATGTTATAAACAGGTCAAGAAAATTACTTTCCTCAAGCATTTGTTTTCATTCACAGTATTTAACTGTACAATCTGCATTCCTTTGAAGAGAAATTATCTATTTAAGATATGCTCGTCTCACTCATGATTAAATATAGTTCTGTATACTAATCAAAAAGATTAATCAGAAACTCATTCATGTAATAAACTACAGATTATTCAGACCAGCAGAAAAATTGAAAATAAGTGTAGGAAAAATGAGTTTATGTTTTAATAGTACCCCTTTCTGGAAACAATAAAATTAATAAAGCATATACCTCATATTTTGTGTCTCTAAAGGTCTGAGTTTAAAAAAAAATAATGTGCTTTCTGTGCTGTCAATTTAGGACTACCTTAGTAAGAGACATAACAACAAAGCTTTGGATACACATTATTTACAATGGAGGCACTGACAGCTTCACAGTACCACAATTGTAAATATATTTATATAAATATATATTATTATTAAATTATACCATACTATTAAGTGACAATACTATTGGCATCCTGGAATCTTCATGTCACTGTCTTTCTATTATGAAAATAAATGTATTTAAAAATCATAAAAAGACATGCATATCAAACATACGTATGTACACAATTATTTTCTCATCAAGAATAAACTGGTGACATAAGGCATTTTTTTAATTGTTTCTATGTAAAGTAAATCAGTGTGACCACCTACCATATGTGATAATCTCACAGAAATACATTCTATCATGCCTTATTTTTTAAAAACTTTTTTTTTATTCCTTAATCAAACAGAAACAGTATCTACATTTCTCAAGAACCGGGAAAATACTTGAAACCAAATGATTAATTAAATGGCAAATGTTGGAACTAATTCCACACTTTAAAATTATAGTCTGACTTAGAATATACTAGAAAACCAAAACGACAGCATTTCAAACAGCATAAAGCTGCCAGGTCCAAGTAATATTTTAAGTATTACATTTGTCCCATTGCTATTTTTCCTGTAAGAAAAAACTTATTTTAACACATATTGCATGTTATAAGTTCTTAAATTGTAATAAAATATTTTTTTTCCAAATTTCTTTTAAAATAAGCTTTTAATAGTAGGTATTTATAATTTTTGGCCACTTAGGTTATAGGTGTGGGATCCTGTTTTATATGGCACCTTGCTACCGTGGAACTTTTCCTTTTAGCTTTTTTCGGCAATAAAATTTCTGCCAAAAAAAACACTGGGTGGGAAACCATAAAAGAGCCTTAAAATACTAAAAAAAGAAGTAAGTGAATGAGTGATCTAAACTTAACCAGGAATTCTATTCCCATGACCTACGAAAAGAAAAAAAGAAAGGAGCACAGAAAAGACAAAGTCAAGACTGCACTCCCTATCAAAGCAACACAGTCTTATCATTTAAATAAAAAACATTTTAAACACAAATTAAACCATGAAAATAAAGTACTCAGACTTGAATTTAAGATAAGAAGAGATTCTTATTTTTTTTTCCAAAACTGACAAACCAAAGCTAAATCTGGTACTCCTAAGGGCTCACAGGAAAAGCAAATAATTAAGCAAAGAAAGAAGAAATCGACTTTTGCTTTCCACTTTTCATTTGCATATTTAAAAATCCTACATTATTCTCTGTTGCTGTAACTGCCAAGGTGTGATGGTTCTTGGAAGAAACCTAGCCTAAGCACTTCTAATGGAAATAATCTCAAAGTACATTATTGTGGGGTTGAACAGAGAAGTTTGGCATTGTTTATGTTTTTTTTTTATTCTTTCATTTTACCCTTTCTTTGGGCTTCTCCTTGGTGGTCTCAGAAATACTGAAATAAATTGAGCGTGCATGAGAAAGTGCTGTACAGCCAGCCTGCTCTCTTAGCTGTTGAGCAAGGTAAGGTACAAGCCATCCACCAGTGCTGGGCAAAGGTGCATTCTCAGCTTAAAATGCATAAAACTTTTATACATTTTGACAGAAGACAATAAAAAATATTTTATATTAATTAATTTCAAGTTTTATTTCTTAAATAAGATGAGTAGTCCTTACTAAATATACAAACTCAAATGTTTCTGTGTCTGCAAAGTGTGTAACTCCCTAAAAATTAGTTTATATGCTATAAACAAGGATTGACTTAATTCTTTACCTGCAGGCAATAATCAAGTTTTCACAAACAGGAGTTACGTAGTATACTTCAGGACTAGGCCTGAATTTTCAGTATTAAATCTCAAATAAAAACCTGGCACCTCTATTGGCAACAGAGCTTTGGTGCTGGCTACAAAAAAAAAAAAGTTGGGATTTCTGTTGAAGTGCAGTAAAAATAGAAATTAATTCTGGAAAAGTAATGAGCAAATTATTACAATTCACCAAAACCCTATAGGGCCACTGATAGAGTGCTAGATCTATAAAACAACTCGGGTGCCTAACTGCAGCTGCATATGCTAAAGTCCCAAATTTAGAGCTTCCAAATACATTCCCCAATATGGAAAACTGGATTTCATTTAGGGGAAAGTAAAGAATTATGTGACTTTTCTGTTTTACATCAATGTTTATTAGTTCTCAGAAGAGTAGGAAATAGGTAGAAACAACTTTAAGTTATGTTAATGATCTATCACCTCAGATCTCTAGTCTTTTAGCTCTTTGGTTTTTTTAGTTACAGTTAATCAAATATTTAAATAAACAAAGTACAAAATAAAACACGGAAGTACTCCCCTTGTCTCTACTCCACACTGCAACATAGGACTCAGCATAAAGAATTTTCTATGTATTAGTGATTACTGTGAAAAATCTCTGCCTCTTTCAGAGCACATTCAAAATTCATACATAATCTGTAATCCTGCTCCTTCAATTGGAATCCTCCTCATGCAAGTGCACATGTGTCTGTATGTGTGCAAATGTTTATAATGGTGGCGTTGGGGAAAGGAGAACATCATGGATAGGTATAAGAAAATCACAGATGTTGGTAGGGATGTCTGAAGACCACCTGGTCCTAGCCTCCTGCTCAAACCAGGTCAGCTAGAGCAGGGTGCCCAGAATTGTGTTCAGTCAGGTTCTGAACACCTCCAGGAAGCGAGGCTCCAAAACCTCTTCGGGCAACATGTTTTGGTGTTCAATGTACCAAACACAGCAGATATACTTGAGGAAACTGATGTTTGTGTTCAGGGAAGTGTCAAGCTGCCATGATGCTCTTCACACCCTCTAGGCCTGAAGAATCTATTCCTTTCACCAGGGAGCACTGCTGTGAAGTATCCCTTATTTGCACTAACTCCACACACCCACCTCTCCCTTTTCTAATTGCAGGTTCTGAATTAGTGTTGCTCCCACAGGAGGTGTCCTCCATTATGAATATTCCACAGAGGTCATGCCCCACAGAGATCATGCCCACTGCAGTTCATCCAGACACACAAATCCAGGGCTCTATACTCTGACATCTTCATCTTCTCAAGTCTTTGTCACTATGTTTACACTCAGAATCCTATAATCCAGTTACTCCATACTCCACCGTCCCCACACCTCTTATCCAAACCCAGTGTCCTGAAATCCAATTCCCACGTTCTCCCTTTATTGTTATCCCTTGCACATCCACATACAAGCACATTCCTCACCTGCTTCCATAGCCTCGTGCTGCTAAAGGAAAACCTAGAATCACCTTCAAACATATTTATGTTTGGAAAGTGAAGATCACATCCATAATTTCTCACATGCCATGTAGAAATCATTCTAAGTCATACTCCTACTATTCCTGTTTATCAGAACCCAGTTCCCCTCCTAAAGGCTTTAGCTGCCTGCACTGAAGTCCAGTTCATTGATAAGATGAGAGCAGTTTGAGAAGCCTCAGCCAGCTTTGTATCCTCTCAAGAAAAAGTCAGAAGTTTCAGCTGACAGGTGATTCACTGACAGCTCTGTTAAGAAGCGTGCTTTTTCACTCAGAAGCAACTCATAAGCCGGACTCTCATGCTCCCACCTTCCTGAGAAACGCAGCAGTGCATTGCAGCCAAGCTCATTCTTGGCTGTGCATCCTCTTGATTGTACCTCTGTTGACTGACTTTGTGTCAGAGACTTGTCTTCCTTGACCTCGGATCTGCCTCATCACTCAACTTCTCTGAAGATCTGCATGTTTGGCTTCCCTGGCTACCTTCACCAGACCTGCTCTGTTCTTGGGTGGGACTGCCCTTTGTCAGCGAGGCCTCAATCTCTGCTCACCTTGTTATTGTTGGCTCCCAGCTCCCCATTCTTTGTGCAGCCACCAGCTGCTCCCCAGCTCTACTGACTAGATTTAACCAGCTTCCCGCCTAGCTTCTGACTTTTCCTAAAAACAATTTTTTGACACTGTGTTTATATGCACTGCAGATGACCCCACAGGCATGTAAATCAGGACTGTGGTAACATTAAATGGCAGAACACCTTACAAGTGGAAATGCCTGTGTTCCAACAAATCCTTCAATAGACAGATGAAGGTATCAAAGGTTCTTTCAGTTTTAAAACTTTATCAATATTCAAAAGAACTTGACAAAATGTCCAGGAAAAAAGAAGTACCTGTGCTGCAGTATCTTGGTATTTTCACTAAAATATAACTTGTGGAACAGAGAGATACATAGATAAAGGTATGTATATTCTTCTACATCTTACTTCTTCTTAATAATTTGCACCCCTTCACTGGACTTGCATAAAACTGTAAAACTTTAAAACTGTGAAAATCTTACCAAAAGAAAAAAAAAGATTACTGCTGTCCCATATTCCTGCATAGTGAAGCAGGCAAAAGTATTAGAAAACTTCATTACATGGGATAGCCTTTAAACTTAAATAGTTCTCATGGTGATGATTTTACATACCTGAGGAACCCACTTGGATGAAACAAAACTAGTCACTTCTATTGCAGGCAGACCTGTTTTAGAAAGCCGGTTGATTAACTCAATTTTGATATCAGTTGGGACTATGACCTATGGACATGGAAATATAGTAAAGTATTTAATGTAGCAAGATATTTCTGGAGGAGAAATGTTCTTAGCACATAACACATTATTTAAAGTCACAAAAGAACGTGAAAAATCTTCTATGCAATTGCATATAAATTTGGACTCACTGATTCTTAGTAACCAAATATGAGCATATTGAAGAAGTGACAAAGGAAATCATAACCCAGCCAAAGGAAGAAGAAAATAAAAAAGATGAACAGAGGCAGATGCAGATGAGGCAGAGAGAGTAAATCTCCTATTCTATTAATACTAATAATACCGTTAATACCTTTGTCATCAGTAACAACAACATACGTAAACTTAATCTATTTGTAGTATTTATAAATAAATATCCAAATATAGTACATAATGAATTAAAATGATATTTCTATTTTGCATACAGGGTATAACACATTCTGGTAAACAAAAAGTAGAGAAAAAGATTACCTTTTCATTTTGCAAGCCATCCCTTGGTCCAACTTCTACTATCTTCACATATTCAGGCAGTCCGGGCGTTTTAGATTCCTTAAACAAAAATCACTCAATGAGCACAAAACACTGAGGGTCTCTAAGATCAAAGATACAACGTGTACATGTCTTCTTATATGATTCTGGGTATGAAGTCATTATATCAACAGTAAATTTGCTCACTGTCCTTAAAATTCTGTGAGAACATGTTCTGCACCTTGAACTAGGGAATAAAATCTGAAAGCAGAAGTTATCTGCATGAATGCTCCATTGCTTCTCTGAGGCCACAAATGTTTATTATACAAAAGTATATAAAGCTATAAATGAGCACTGTGTTTTACAAAGTGAGAAATAAGTCCCATTTCAAAAAACTTCCAAACAAACGATGCTGTCCTCCAGCTTTTACTGAATGTTCTCAATTTGTGGAGCAGTTACTTGTGTGTAAATGTTTGCAAGGCAAGGCTATAAATCTGAGCGGAGCACAGCAATCAAGAAATGCTGAAGAGATTATTAATGAAAGACAAAAGTAATCCCTCTGCTTGAAGATGAAGAAACCGAGGAAACCTGGTAGACAAGAAGAATTTTCCAGGTGTAAAAGCTGATTTGGAAAGGTAGGAGATTTGGGGTGAAAGGAGGGAAGGAAGGCAGCAGCAAGGTCACAGGGCTAAAGAGAGCACAGGGAGCTAGAGGCAGGGGAAGGGAAAACAAGAGCAGAAAATGAATCATTGTTTGGCTGGTCTGTTTCTGAATCGAGCTGGCAGGTGTGGCAGTCAAACTAACCTGGGCTTTTATGTTGGTTCAGAGTAGCTGCTCATATTGACAAAAGCTGTGTTGTTTAAAGACAAATCGAATGGCAAACTTTGGGCATCCTGACAGGGCCTATTGCAGTAGCAGGGACATGTCCAAGCAGCCCCAGCAGGAGCTCGAGGGACACCGATTCCTGCAGTGAGATGAACACAGTATCCAAGGCCGTGTCTCCATCCCAATATTTCAAGTCCTTGATGGGATTAGTGCTAGCTACTTGAGAGACTGCTGCTCCCTCTCCAACCATGACCTCCCCTGACAGCTCAATTTCCCTGGACAATGAAACTGTCAGCTGGGAGGGAAAGGCGCCGGGAGCAGGAGCCAGAGCTTTCACAAAAACCAGGCGCAGACTCAAGAAGTCATTTCTTCGGTGTGTAAATAGGACCACTAATCTCACAACATTCACATTTTTCATCCCTTCCTTACTAGCATTGTCAGTATAGTTTCAACCAAAGGGCTGACGGTTTCTCCTCACAGCAATGGAAAGCAAGCCGTCTGCACCATACTTCTACAGCACCTTTGGTTCACTCCCCTCTACACACCTATTTCACTGCCCTGGATAAAAGTAAGATCTCTACAGTAACAGTCACAATACCAGCTAAAGTATAATAAACATATTTCAGAGCATTTACTGTACATTTATCTAGGCACAGTAAAAAGAATGGGAAACAGCTGTATAGTATCTTTTGCATCACGTGGAACATCTGGTAAATGAAAAATTTGTCAGGCCGTGCTAAGCCCACACTCACTGACAGCTTAAACCCACTTAAACATGGAGGTAAAACTTTCACATCTGCTGCATATTGTTACTTTTTCAAAAAAAAAAGTTATTTTTGTGAATATGGCACAGTCTCAGCACTAGGGGCATAAATCTGGGCTATTTCATCATTATCAGACCCTTCTTGTTACAAGACAAATGTCACAGCTGTGCTATGAATAAAGCTGTGATTGAAAATAAAATGGATTATGTGAAGCAAAGCTTAATTTAGTGCAGGAAGAATGTCCATAACACTTTGGTGGCAAAATGTTTAATTTCTAGGCCAAATCATGTAAATCCCATTCAGTTTCTGCTGTGGTAAGGCTTCTGCTGAAATCAAGGGCTAGCTATGTCTTTACAGATGGTTTAAACACCTGTATCAGGTGTCACTTCAATAGACATTCACATAACCTTTTAAGAGGATGGATGGAGTTGCTGGATTTCACAAAGATTAGAAATTTGGAATGGACACTGCTGAAAGGCAATGAGTATTGACTTTTATACAACAGCATTGATTTTTAGTTCCCATTTGTGATATAACAGGTGTATAACCTCACTGAGCCAAAGCCCAGGCCTCTCATAAGACAGGATCTTCGTCCTTGCAGCCCTTCTGCCCTCTAATCCCACCTTGAATTCACCATTCTCAAACACGACACTGAAAAGCGTGTACAGGGTGACTCACAAGAACCACCAAGCAGAAATGCAAAGCCCTATTACAGACAAATCCTTACTTCTTACCAGCTCAGAGTGGACTTCTTGGCTCTTAGCCCTCAAGTATCTTGCTTTGCACTGAATTTAACCTCCTTGCTCTTGCCTTCATGGCTACTCAGTTCCTCCTCCGTGGTATCCAGTGTGCTACTAACCATCTTTCTGTCTTCCTGTCGTCCGCAAATTTTTACCACCTTAGTATTCCATGGGGAGAATATTTGGACTAACGTGATTATTTTCACACAAACATGTATTATTTCCATAAATTTGGTCTAGTACTATTGAAGAAACATGTTAAGCAAAAAGATCTGAGGAACTCCACCAGCAAAGTCCCTTCAGCCTAATAAATCTGCTTTTAACATTATCTCATTTCCAGCTTCTTATTTACCTCACAATTCGTGTGCCCATCCTCCTCCTCTCCAGTTTAACTAATAACTTCTGTTGTGCTGTACTGATGAAGCTTAGATAAAAAGCAAGAAAAAGGGCTGCAGAATACTTAGATTCAGTCCCGTGTGTGCTATTTATGCATTTTACAATACATAATCATTGGGGGAAAAAATCAGAAATAAATCAGATACTGTATCTCTATATGCTGTTTTCTGCTAAAATTGACTAGCTTTTTTCTCATTCTGTGGCTCAAGCTCAGTAAGAGTAGGAATGAAGTATCTCTTCACCCTGATCTCGCCTGTCCCATGTAAGGTAGCAGTTAGCAGGGTAGAAATTAGGACATTCTTCCAGGAAGTTTGGAGACTTAATAGGATTTTCAGGAAGGAAATCAGAACAGACTTCCTGCTTTTTTGGAAGGGCTTCTGATCCTGGAGCCACACTTGCAGAGAACTTCAACACCATTTAAAAACATAGCTGAAGAAATGACCAGTCCATTTTCATACTGGACCCAGTGCCACTCATAGTCCTAAAGCAAACTCCGAACGCACGGAACAGATTGGAGTCTTAGTGAACTTACGAAAAGTTTAAGCTCTTCTTTACTATCTGGATGGTCTAGACCTTAATCAGGACTCAGACGACCAGGATCAAGATACCTGGTCCCCCTAACTAACTGGACCATTCAAAGGTACAACCATTTGAAGTAAAAAAAAGAAGAATTTTTAGAACCAACAATGAGACACACTAGGAGAATTTTAGGTACCTTCAATTGTAACACTAAACAGTCCACAGAAAATAAACAGAAAACGAAAACTAGTTTGTATATTTTAAGAGAATCCTCCCCCCTCCCTCCAAAAAAGTGAATGTTACAGAAATGCACATGTATTCATTACACAAGTATATATTTCACTAAACATGTCATGAAAATCTTTCCTGTTTCAGGAAAAATATTGAATAAAATTACTTTACAAAATGTATTTTCATGTAATAAGTATAAAAAGTAGCTTTTGTAGATATTTAGAGGTGACTGCTTATTGAATTATATACTGGCTCTGTTGAAAAGAAATGACTACCAAAGTACAATGTTTGGAATATCGAAAAGGAAATAGTTGACATAAAAGACTAAGGGCCTGGAAAATTTGTTTTTTCCATGTATCAAACCTTGCCAAGGGATAACAAAAAGCATATAAAACCACAAAAAAACTGCCTTCCTCAGAATTCAGCCAAAGATTCTTAAAAAAAAAAAAAAAAAAAAAAGGAAAGAAAGAAAAAAGAAATAGGAAAGCCATACTATTTAGCTTCAGACATTGTATGCCAAATTTCTGTACGGAAACATTTTCCCTGAGTTATAAATAGCTGAAAATAGACGTCTTACAGAAAACCCTATTAACCCGTAATTAGAGCAGCAAAAGCTTCTTAGTATAGCCATAAATGCAATCAAATTAAATAAACTTACTTTCTTACACTTTGTCACTGCTTCAGAACTTTTAGTAAAGCTGCTGACATTCCTCCAGCTTTCTGACTTTCATTCCATGCAGCTCATCCTTACGGACACTGACAAACAGCCCCAGAGCTTTTCAAAGGTAACTAAAGGAACCCAAAAGTAAGGGAGAAGAATTTTCAGTCTTTCTAGCCAAGCAAAGATGAAGCTTTGCTTTCCACTTCCACAAGGTGGTGTCCTGGCATAGAAGACAACTGTGCGAAGGTAGATAGATGGATAGATCCATCTTGTAAAAGGAAGAGATGTGTCTGAGAAGGGTTTTAAACTAGGATTACCAGGGAGGTGGCATTGTAACTCCATCTGTGCATGTGCAGTGACATGGACAAATGCCTAAAAACTGGAAGAAGGAATAATATAGTTGCTGGAAAGAAAACGAAGAAACAATGGTCTATCTTCTGAACGCTCTTCTAAAGTTTACAAGACAGGGAGGAAATAGAAAGAAATTAAAATGTTAGTATATAAATAATATTTGAAGTGGAATTGCACAGATCTGTTTATACAGTTCACAGTAGGAAGACAGGTATCAAAGACACTCCTTTCTAAGTAAATTAGGGGAAAAAGGAGATTCACCAGTGAGATGTAAGAAAGATAAACTGATACTCAGAAAATAGTTGGACACAGACCTAATGACTGTTCCTAGACAAAGATAAATGGGAGGAAGACTGAGGAAATATAGAGAGGAAAACTCTTCTGTTGATAGCTTACTATACCAAATCAGAATAAGCAGATAAATGCAAGAATTTAAGGGTGATAGAGTCTCCTTAACTGGAGAAGGAGGAATCTTCTATTGTATTTCAGATTGAAGAGAGAGGACACAAACTGCAAAAATATCCTGGACACAACTTTTTAACACAGTGGATAAAGCAATTTCAGGGATCTCTTGAGACAGCAAAATGCAGCTTCTGCCCATCCTGCAGCATACATGCAATGTCTGTCACATGCTGCTAATATGACTGTTGGGAAAACAGTAGCCAGGCAAAAAAAAAATCATCAGCCTTTGAAAGGCTTTCAGATAGTAAATTATTCTTATGATATTATTGAGTATTTTCATTGATGTCTTGAATGACAGAATAGACAAACCACAATTAAAGTAGTTGCAAGAGTGCTGGATAACAGGGTAAGAAATCAAAATTCCCTTAACACACTTGAGATAAGAGTGTTTGACCATCCTCACAGTTAAAAAAAAAATCTTGCATTTAAATGGAATTTTCTGTTCTTCATTTCAGACCTACTGCCTCTTCTGTCACTGGGCATCACTGAGAACTGTTTGACTCCGTCTTTTTGCTCCTCTCATCAACTAAACATTGGTATGGTCCCACCAAGCTTTCTCTTATTCAGGCTAAACAGTCCCAGTTCTCTCAGCCTTTCCTCCTATGACAGGTGCTCAGTCCACTAATTTTTGTGGTTCTTTGCTGGATCCACTCGAGTATGTCCATGTCTTTCTTATACAGAGAGTAAACCCCAAATTACTACTTTAGTCCACCTCTTCAAATTTAATTTGAATGTTTACAAGTTTGCCAATATTTTTTAATTAAAGGGTTTGTGTGAACTGTTCAGATATATCAGGAAATTATCTGAATCGACTAGAAATTCACTGTAGAGATTTGCACTGTAAAATAACAACATTTCTACTGTCACTTCCATTAATTATGAAATTCCTATATAATCTACCAGCACATTTATAAAATTGTTGCAAGGTTGTTTGTAAGGAAATGCAAGTAATTCATACAGTAACAGAAGAAACAACTGCAAACACAGGGGAAATTCAAATGAACTACAAATATTTAAGCTGGTAGAGTGGCCAGTAGTGTTCAGTTTAACCCTGCTCATAAAGAGAACTTTAAGGTCATATTGCCAATGATATTAACCAATAATGAGAAAAAAAAGCTATATATTTTATTTAGAAATTACAAATTAATATTTTGAAAAAGAATTCTGTCAGGAAGTTTAATGAAATGACAGCTTGAAAGGTAAAAATTATAGGAATATGGAATGCTCTCGACCTTATAAAAATATTGCAATGCACAAAACTGCAAAATTCAAGTCACACTCCAATCTACTCAAGGACACACAGTTATAGATTAAGAAAAGTAAAATATGATCTACATATTACTATGTCTTTTGGTAAGTGCTTTAGAATTGGACTTCCAAAGCTACATCTCAAGGTTAAGTTACCTCAGCTCATTTCTGTTGCCAAAACATATGTACCTAGAGTCATTCTGGATGACTTTAGAACGATGGCCTCCAAATGTTGTTCAGGAAGGTCCCAGTCCCAGTTCAACGATTTACTATAGGCCCCATTTCAATTCTGTCATGATGTCCAGACATTGTAGGGGCATCTTAAATGGCACTAGACACACGTGTTTAGGTAAGTGAATTGAGCTTCTAAATTATTCTCTATATGTAGGTATCTAAAGGCATGCTAGATTTCTAAATTCCCATTATGCTATATAATTTAATACAGTTGACAGAGCATAAAAAGTTCAGTTCATCCTGAAATGGACCCCTCGTGGCTGATCTGCAATGCCAGGTTTTTTTAACCGTGCTTGACTAGGGGACTGAATACTATTCCAGAAAAGAAAGGGGCTCCTTTACATGTTTGCATCAGATGTGCCTCTCCCATACAAATGTCTCACACATACTAGGTGATTAGTCATCTATGTTTAGGCAATTGAGTCCTACCCTAGATCTTTACTGCCTACTTGGAATTTACAGCTGCTATAGACACCTACATGTCTTCATTTCGGTGTCTTAACATAAAGCAGAAATCTTCTGTACTATGTATCACCTAATGAGGGATTGAGAGAGCAAACTCCTATTGAGTTCCTCCTAGCACCCAGCTGTTGATACCTTCTTTGTCTCATTCTTGATGTTTTCCCCGTTCTCTGCTGGTACAGTTCCCAGTCTACACTGCTGCTACATTTCACCTTTGCCTAAAAACCCTTCCTCATGGGATATTCATCTACAAACCTGAGAACTTGGAAGACAGGTAAATACATAGGCGAGGGGAAGTAACACTCCCTCTTGTAGCAGACCATTTCAATCCCAAACACATTCTTATCAACTCATTACTGTGGGCCTACCTAGGGGTCACTGGGCAGTTGGTGATCCTGATTGCCATCAGTGGGCCTAATCCTGATCATCACTCACTGACCTGCACTCCCAGCCTAACTTCCTTATCACCACAAATTTGCCTGATGATCTGGACTCTTGGCTGAACTTGGCTACCATGTCCAGTCCTGCCCTGCTCAGCTCACTTGCAAACTTCAGGGCCAGGCCCTGGCTGGTGACACCTCCACCCTGCCTGCCCTGTTCATTCTTGGCCTCCCTTCCTTAGGGAGCAGCTGACCCTTGTTGCTCCCTGGTAACCAAACTGAGAGAAATCACTTGCTCTAGCATTATTCACAATATCTGAACCTTGCCCCCTGACATCCAGCTCAGATACATAACTCTCAAGCACTTCTTTAGCCCAAGTGGTTATACATACTGGAAGTGGAATGGAACCTACTTCCCCCTCTCTTTGCTGCTGTAAATAGCACTTAAATAGAAAGCTTAAATTGACAGTTTGTAATGGCTGTCACTTAAGCATAAGGATTTTTTTTTCCTGATGGAGATCAGTATGTCATATGCTCCAGTTTATGTCATCAATTATAAATTACTCCTGAAAGACACTGTTTTGCACATTAACTCCCTCCGATCCTGCTGCATCTTCTCCTTATATGGTGGAGGATATAGCGATCTGCTGCTACGAGAACAACCCCGAAGGATAATGGGTGGTCCAAGGCACAAAAAAGAGTCTTATTACCATCACTGACAAGAAAAAAAAAAAATTCCATCTGATAAGTAAAAGAGTTCTGTCTGTTACACAGATACAAGTCCACTCATAAAAGAGCAAATGGAGGCACAACACGCATTTGTGTTAAATCACTTCCTGCCTAGAGAATCGCAGGCGTATTACTAAATGTGCAAGCTGATTTCACAGCGCGATACCTCCCAGGTCTTAGTGATATGCAACAAGAGACCTCATGTATTAACAAATCAAATAAGCAACTTCTTTCTATATAGGCCTTTCTGTCAGGCCAAACACAAAACAACACTCTTTCCAAAAGCACTACAGAGTTAATAAATCAATATAATCTCTGTCCACAGGAGTCAAACAGAGGGAATAGGAGAAGAAATTCCTCACTTCTCGGGATATTTTTCTTTGTACTAGATCAGAGGAGGTCAACTCTCACATTTCACTTTGTGTGAAACACCTGCTGAATATTGTTTTCTTTGAGTTGGAGTTTACCCCTTCACTTACAGTGCATGTGCTAGTCGCTCAGAGAGGCAAACAAAACCTGCAGGTGCCTCCAACATATAACTTGCCTCATATACCCAATTCAAGTGAACTCAGCTTGAACTATGAATACACATAAACTGAAATCTTGACTCCTTCCTTTTTAATTGAAAAGATAGTCGCATATTTGAACACTGTCTGGAGGTATCTACTTTCAGTTTTATTTTAAAAACATAATTATTATTAGTACTAATACTTTATTTATCCACATTAAAGTCTGAAGTTATTTCTGTTGTTCTTTTTCCATCACAACAAAGGCTAAACTGCCATGCATTGATATACTATTCCTTGTTTTCCTTCGCCTCTAGGAAATGCCAAGTTCGGAAGTAATAAACACATTTAAAATGTCCTATTGATTTTTAGCATGTCATGGCTTTGGAATACATTTAGAAGCTCCTTCTCTTAGTTCAGCAAATTACACGGGCTGCCATACTGATCTTGGAACGGTATTATCACACATTTCTTTATAATTATCTCAGTTTGTTTAAAAATTTGGGTTTTTTTTTTAGATTTCTCCCTCATTTGAAGTGAGCACAGAAGGTAACAATGTATCTTTCTGTATTAAAGAGCAACACTAAACTACTATACCAAGCGCATGCTTTTCCCAGTAAGGGTGTGTAAAAGAGTGAATTGCTGGCTTATAATTTCTAGCTTTTAAAAGACTTTTGAATTGAATCTGAGCAGACTAGCTAACAATTTCAGCATGACCCACACTCTTTTGATTATCTGCTCTGTGATACCAAGGCCATTTTCAAAGAACATAATCTCACAATTCAGTTTGAAAGAAGACTGGATATTTACTACAGCTGTACTGAACGTAAAGTCACAGTGGGTACCTACCTCCTCCCATCCTTCATTATTTTACAAGTCAAAAAGGGTTTAGTTCTTGCTTTTCAACTTTTCATGTGCTACTTCCAGTCGTCCAGACTGTGCAAAGTGAAATGACAGCAAATTTAACTGTTAGCTATGTCTCAGATATACAGTGATGCTGGATAGAAAACTAATAAAAGGTAACTTTCCCAGCATACATAATGGCAAACAGCAGCACAAATTAAATCCACTTATTCAAAATATAAATATTTATGATAAAATACATATAAATATGACTATTACAGAAAATTATTAGTTATTAGCATTGCTTCAAATATTAGATATATTTGTGGAAATATATACATAAAACAAAGAAATTTCTTGATTTACTAAATATTTACACTTTTAATGTTTTAGAATCTTTTTCCTCCTCAGATATGCTGATTCATTTAATAATTTAAATAACATCCGTAAAACATGTAAAACTGAATATGATGTTAAGATGATTACAGATTCCTAGAAGTTTCCGCCTTTAGTAGGTAAACGTGAGAAATGTGAACAATGTGAATTATATAAAGTTAGGCATTTTAAATCGTAATAAACGAAATCACGATAGTTCATGCTCAACCGTAACTGCACTGCAAGGACAACGACTTCTTAAGTGTCACTAGAGAGTCACACAAACATTTCTGACTGTCATGGCTTAAGATTTGCCAAATGTGAGTGAATCAGAAAACTGCACAGGCTCATGCAGGCCATAGGAACTGCTGCTTTGACAGACAGCCATGATAAAATGAAATCCCAGGAATTACACTCTGAACGGAGAGTGTAACAGGCAGAGCAGACTTCCACTGAAGCTAGTTCTAGGAGCAACTGCAAACCATATCCAATTCCCTGCCACTGATGTTGGATGCTCTGCAAAAAGAAAAGTAGAAGAAGAAGGATAAATAAAACCAAGCCCAAAGACTGTTCACCATCTTTGAAAACAAAGAAACTCCTCTGATATTCATGCATGTATTTTACATAACATTCTTTATAACCTCAAGTCTATCAAATAACAACCTCCAGGATGATTCTAATCCGTCTGAATTACCACTGATAACTTGGCTTGCATTTTCCACAAAGAAAAAAGTTCTCATTTTCTACAAACACAATTGTAGAAGAAGTGCTATTGCAGTAGTTTGAATACAAGTTATCAGCCATAGCTAGCAGTCCACACACCCTAAAAGCATATAGGTGTGTGCTGTAGTCACAGATGATTTTGGAAAACTTGAAAAATAATGGTTAAGAGAATGTACTAGCAGAACCAGGTAGTAGCAGAGACACGGACAAACACAGTTAAACCTACTTAACAATGGAAGCATTGAAAATAAAATATACTAGAAGCCTCTGTTGTTTGTAAGATCCCAACACAGCTAGCCACTCACTCTAGCAAAAATTAAAAATGTATTTCCAAGACATGGTGTATACATTATCTTTTTCTATTTCCCTAAATGCTTCTCTTGGCTAACAAGCAACATTTCTCCATTAACCAAGTTGATTTGCAGCCAATTCACTTTCATCCATATCCCTATCTTGGTCAAAGTCTGGAAAAGCAATTATACTCTGCCATCTGGGTTGGATGAAAAGGATACAGAGAATTCAGATCAACAGCATATTGATGACACTAGAGCCAAAACCTCCCACACTTTCCTCCACTATTATTTATGGTAATAGTATTACGGTGTGTATGGCGTTTTACAGGCAAAACTAAAGACAGAATTGTAGAAGGCAGAAAGAATGGCGTTTTTTTCCATACACATTGAAAAAGCAGAGGCACGATCCTTACTAGACCAACATGTGAAAGTAATTTGCCCTTTACAATGCTTTGGGATATCAGTGGGGAAAAATGAATACACTGAAGAAGCAGCCCATCCATCCCATTAGATATGCCTTGGTACATTGTCAACATAAGTGAATATTATAAAAAAGATCTTTTACAAACTGAAGTTTAAACACGAAAGCAAATCAAGTAAATCAAAATCACCTTCTGTGTCAGAAACCAGAGCCTAAAAGACCAAAGAAATCTTTAACTCAAGTATAACTGGCCCACTACCACATTTTCTATAGCTCTCTCTCCAACAGACACTGATAAAAAATAAGACAGTAGTTAAATAGCTATTTATTTAGCCATAGTTGGCAACTTGTCCTTCAGGAAAATTTGAAATTTATAAAGCTCCTCTTTAGAAAAATAACATCTGCAAAGTGTTACCATAATAATTTCCTAGTAGTAGAGAGGCTATTATGGTATCTATCTCAAATGCTGCACTGCGCTTAATGTTATAAAACATGATCCATTTTAACAATGGAATCAGTCAGACATGAGTATATTTAGAAAGTTAAATTTTCTGCCATTGAACTGATAAACATTTAAAGCTACTGAAATTTCTCCTTATTTAAAATCTAGAAACAAAGACAGACACAAAGCCTTATTTGTTTTTTAATTTTTTTATTACTCCTCTCATTTAAGAATGAAAGGAGTAGAGGTCAGGGCAAAATGAATCATGAGACTTCCTAATTGTTTACTGCTATCATTTCTTGACTTCGCAAATTTAGTAAGCTTTTTTTATTATTATTTTTAAGAACTGATATTCTGGATAATAAGATGTGCCACACATGAGAAAAAAAAAATGCCCATTTTTGCACTGGTAATAACGTCAGTGGGTCAGTGTTAGCCAAGTGTGAAATTTGGCAAACATATCTAACAGTATTATCATTAATGTTACTGGCACCTTATTATGACAAATAATTACAACAATCTTGGCCAAAGGATTACTCTAAACTCTGCTGACAGATAATAATGATTAGGGACTAAATGTCAATCCAGCCATACTACCCACTAAGTTCAAAATGTCCTTAGTGGCAAGATTCAACCGGAGCTTAAAATACTCAACTTTAGGTATAAACATATGTGTGTCTAGAGGTATGTTAGGTGTCCCAGTACAGTCACTTTATATATTGGCCTATTCTTAGGATTTCCAGAACACAGCACATAGGATCATGCCTTTTTGGCAGCTGGAGGTCAAGATCTCCCAGGGCATCTTAAACAGTATTTCTCTTTAAGACTCGGCAGGTGAAACAAGCCATTTCTCAGCACTGTCAGCGTTGGACCAAGAGCCTCAGAAACAACAAAGCTAAGTGGTAAGGGTGTTCCATTCATTTGGCTAATTACAGGAAGCTAGTGCTTTGGAGATGAATCCTACTTGATCTCCAGCTACCAGTCCGGAGGATACAGATCTCTCACAGATCATATGTGGTATCTGCACCCCTGTGAGCTGTCTCAGTTACCCTAAGGCATCTCAAATGGCACCAGACAACTCTTAGGCAAATGAATCAAGACCCAAAGATCAGAAAATGTCTGGGAGACAGGAGGTAATTCCCAATCCCCAGTAGATTCTTCTTTGTTCAAGCAAGAGCCAGCTGGCTTAGTAGCTAAACTTTCCATCCTCTTCATA
The DNA here is from genome assembly GCF_059628265.1 of Tinamus guttatus. Classification (NCBI taxonomy): domain Eukaryota; kingdom Metazoa; phylum Chordata; class Aves; order Tinamiformes; family Tinamidae; genus Tinamus; species Tinamus guttatus. Next base: position 7,289,179 of record NW_028288917.1, read on the forward strand.
CCACTCAAGCAGAAATGAGACACAGCAGGGCCAGGGAACTTGCCCATCCTCTCTCCTCCTTTTTCCTACAAATTCTTCATGTAAGCTGTTTTGCTTTGCATGATGCCAACATAGAGTTCAATTAGTAATATGTTTCCAGACTTTTAAAAATTCATCTGTGATTAGCCATGGATTCTGTTAAATCTTTTTCCTAATCCCGGCGTTCCACATGACATACCCTCATCACTTAGCTCGCTCCCCCATTTCTCACATACTAACACCTATATTTAATCTCATCTTAACTACTTACATTAAAAGTAAACCCTAAAGCCACATACAGCTCCTTTCCAGATGCTGCTGTTGAATTATTTCCCTATGGATTTCACCTAACTTTCCACCAATGTCCTCTGGTGCTTCAGTCCACATCTTATGGATTCAAAGCTTTTAATTTTTTTTTCCAAGAAACTCATAAACTAACACCTTTATTCCCACACAAAACAGCTAACATCTGTGGACAAAAAAAAAGAAAAAAAAAACAGCCAAACAAAGAAGAAATGTCTACCCAGCTCAGTTTTCATACCAATACACCTTTTAGCAATTTTTGCATGTAATAAATCTATCTTCTCATAGTAAGAACTGTTGAGAAGCATTCATAATAAGGATATTTAATCCAAATAATAAATTCAATATAACAATTAGAGAATATTCATTTACACTAGATCATCAAATAAATCTATTTAATACAAGAATTGTCTTAAAATGTATCAAATAACGTTCCATCAGAAAGCAAAATTTTCTTCACACATTTTTTCACTAATTTTACAATATCAGAATTTTGTCCCAAATCTTGCACTGTCAAATACTGCATCCAGCCCTGTAGAAGTCTGAAAAATCTTGAGCTGATCATTTCCAACTGTAATACCTTATGTTTAGAAAGCAACCCTTGAAACTATCTCTGAAAGCATTTTACTGAAATGTAAATCATGCATTTATCAGTTTTCTGACATAAGGTTTATACTCCTTCCGAGTGAGAAATTGATGAAAAGACCGAGAAAGTTTGGAAACAAAAGTCTGTATGTGATTCATAATCTCGTATTTAATAAACTCCTGACTCTCCATTACAATCTATGTTACTCACAACATATTACAAGATAGAAAATACTTTTTATCTCTACTGCATTGCCTATTTTCAAGGTTTGTACACTGTTTTGACATTTCTGCCCAAAAAGGACTGTACAAATGTGAATCATTAATAAAGCAGTAATATTTCCTTTTTACTGAAGAGCCAAAATGCTAAATTATTTTTACTAATATTTAAAATAGCACAATATGAAAACCTGATTTTGATCATAGAGCTATAGGCCTTATACTACATGCTCTAACCTCACAAATAAGCCAATAAAACTTCTGAGCTTCAACATTCTGTTGAGCTTTTCTATGTGATAAAAGATGAGATAAACAAAGAGAACCTTTCCATATAAATTTACGCTGAATAGTCTTAACATCAGTATTTTTCTGTGTCATTATTTTTTCAAGATCAGTTAGTTAATGAGTTTTCACAAAGAAAGAGCTGAGTGCTTGTTTTTTCATTACAAGCAAGCATGTCTAGTTCCACATGTGCATTATGGTGTGCACTGCTACACAGTGTAAGGTGGGACACATGCAAGGTGAACAAGTTCCCAACAGCACAGAGCATCTTTAGCATATTTTTTCTCTTTTGTACTTCATATATCTTTCTAAATATGCACTTGGGGGAAATTTGGGTGAAATGAGAAAGAAAAGAGTGGATCTTTGTTAAATGAATGAATGAATTAAATGATAGAAGAGAATCTGACCCAGCCTGAAGGACTAAATAATTACCTTTCTGAAGTCCCCCACCACTTCTTTAAACATAATTCCTTCCACACTTGATACATCAAAGGCTCTCAATATCTTTAAATTTCTAAAATTTCAGAGAAATGGCACCTTAGTTAAATTCCTCAAATATTTATGCCGTGAAAGAGCAAAGGTGACAAACTTCTATCATCAACTTCATCTCCAGACAGTACTCATAATGCACCAATTTCTCACTGAATGAGAGCCACAGAGAAAACTGAATTTCAACCACACTTTCACAGTGAAGTGAATTTTTCAACCCACGTTCTGGAAGAACTGAAGCCATCATTCTCCTCTGAAGATGAAAAAACTCACAGCATAAAAACTTAGAGGAAATAAATGCAACCTCATGTTAGCTACCCAGGATTTTACTTGCTTTCAGAAAAATCTACCTGAGAAACCATGCAATGAAAATCCAAGACACTATAGAGTGTTATTTTTATTTCTTAGTCTCATAATCAAACATTTCAAAAATACAAAATCTGATTAAATAGCATGTAGTTAACACTAAATAAACAAGTAACAATAAGTTTTTTGCTTTATGAAGACTTCTGTGTCTGTCCAACTATTAAGTCTCATAGTGGGTAAAACAGCTGTTGAGATTACCTCAACCACACCAGGGCAACTAAGAGGGTAGAAGGTCCAGAATTTGTGAAATCTTGATTAAGAATGAAACCTGAGTTAAATCCCATTTATTTCGCTAGGAACTACATTTAGATCTAGTTGACCATAGGCAAGCATCTTATCTTCATTCTCAGCCAAGGCAATGACAAAATGTAATAGGATGAATGATCTCAAGACATACGACTTTCAGTACAATGATCTGAAACATGGGATGTCTGAAATTAATCTTTTTCTTAGAGCTAGCAAGTGAGGAAATGAGCACCACTATGCCCATGTGTAGTCTTTGAAGGAGGTAGAGGTGGGACAAGTAAAAAACAGGATCTCACCAAAAAACAGATGTTGGGTCTAAGTAGAAATTTCCTGTGTATTTTTTTTTAATTCCCAAATTTGCAGAGCGAGATCTGTTAAATCCTTTACAACATTTCCAGCTGTAATATAAAGTACTAAACCCACATAATAATCCAACTATAACATAATTCTGCATCTGCTAGGAATTTTCATTTATCTTTCCACTATTTACAATCCAATGGCATAAAAGAACTAAAAATCAATGACTCGACTCAGGTCAAACTTTCACTTTATTACCAGCCTTTTAACATCCAGCACACTGCCTGACAACTTTAGCACGCATACTGCTTAGCCTTTCGTTTCCTCCATCTTCAACACTCTGCCCTCCGATGTTTTTGCTTATTCCACAGCATGAACACTATCTGGTAAAAAAATCAAGATGAGCCTACTGACAGAGCCCTTCGTGCAGGCTGCCCAGAGGAATTGTGGAATTTCCTTCTCTGGAGATCTTCAGAACCTGCCTGGCTGCCACCCTGTGCCACGTGCTCTAGGTGTCCCTGCTGCAGCAGGGGGTTTGGACTGGATGATCTCCAGAGGTCCCTTCCAACCTCAACCGTTCAGTGATTCTGTAATTCTGTGTGACTTCATCTTCTACAGGGAAAGCTCCTCTTGACTTCAAAGAAAATTTTTAAAAGAGCTCAGCAATGAACTATTAAATTCAGTGGAATCGCCTTTTACCATCTCCAGAGTCATCATGATTCACACTCAACACAGCGTGCTAATATGAACTTAGATACCTTATAAGTTTTTTTTTTTTTCTAAATTGTTCTTAGCTTTCTAACGATCATTTTTAGGTAAAGATCCTCTGTTCACCTATCTATTTTTACTGTTTGAATACCACTCTATATCTTGTGAGTATTAATAAAATAAATGTTTCTTTGGATATGCTTGGGAATCTGCAACAACAAAGACTTGTCTTTTTTAAGAAAACATGATATGATTTTTGTAAATGACAATAAAAAAGGAACAAGCACATAAACCACTTGTTTATGATAAAGCAAATGTGAATTTGTTCCTGGAATATAAAATTACATGAAGATAAAAGAATACGAAATGTAGTACATCAGTGACATTAGTCACTCTGAGATGTAACTGGAAAAAAAAAAGTCACGCCTTCTCATTCTAGGTAGCACAATACTGTATGCCTCATTTTTATGTTGTATGCCTGTGAATCAGGCACCAACTTTTGAACACACAAAGTGGCTAACACAAATATACACAAGTTTGTTAAAAGGACTTTGTTGTTATTATGTCATTTTTTGTTTAATTTAAAATTAAATTTGAGAGATTGCTAACATATGGGTGCAAATATGACGATACGATACAAAATCTAAATGACTAACTTCTGACTACATAAGTAAGACAATGTTATCTATCTCTCATGCCAAGTGCGGCAGCTAATGAGATGAGGGAACCTTAGGCTGTGGGTAAGAGGCTATATCACACCATGCATGTTAGGTCCAAATTTACACCCAGTTTATTGCATGTTGTCAGTTGTCAGTTGTTGTCAGTTGTACATTTCAACACAGCTGCCAGGAGAAAGATGGTCATTACTGCCTTACATTTAGCCACTATCCTCTTGCACTGAGTTCAAGTGGCATTGAAGTTGACACTCTGTCCTTAACAAAATCCTTTTTTCTCCAAGGTTCTCTAAGCCATGTGATGTAATCAAAAACTGGATTTGGAATTGCCCTCTATTTGAAATCATTTACATGCCTATTTCCTACATTTCTTATTACATAAACTTTAAATTCTCAAGTAATCATCCATTCTTGATGCTGCGAACACCACATTGTAATCCTATTTCTAAATGTGAACTACATAAGTTATTTAGCCTCACTTTTTATTAGAAAGCTGAGAATCTCATCATTTGATTATTTAGATATTTTTAAATTCCTACTCTACAGCTTATTTTCCTCTCCTCCCATCATGCCCTTCTCCCAGGCCCCACCACTAGATATTTAACAAACAAAAGTCATCTTACATTTCATTTTCATTTTCCTCTTTCTAGTGGTGCATGACCTGAACTGTTCCAGCTGGAATTCAATTTTCTTGAACAGGACTAACCAAAATTGTATGCCCCACGTAAGGTTTTTTGCAATGGCACTAACATTGCATTGTCTGAATGAAAATACTTTATCTGATGTAGCCTAGGATTTCACTTTATTTTTTAACAGCTGTACTGTATTGGTAACTCACAGTTCTCTTATGATTTGTTAGTATTCCAAGGTTCCTCTTTTCCTCAATCACTTCTAACTGATAATCTCACAGTTTATAGTTTATAGCAGAAGTATGTTATTAGTCTCCAAGTACCTAATCATTTTGTATTCTTGAATTTCATCCCAGTGTTTTACATCACTTCTTTAACCATTCGGCTCTTCCTTGCTGTGTCCTTACCATATTCCTAATCCATTAAAAGTCCATGTTAATCTATGTGAAAATATAACATTAAATGTGTAAGACAGGACCAATGTCGGTCGTTCCCTGAGCATGAAACCTTCCTGCCAACAGGTTGCCCCTAGGTCAGAGCAAAACAGCCAAGCAGCTGATATGCAGCCCTCCTCCCTCATGCTCAGTCCAACCTTCAAAACCAACCTGTTTCTTCAAATCAGAACCCAGTGCACAAAACAAACTGCAAGTGCCATGTGTCACCATCAGTAGTAGTCTTGATCACGGAGCAAAGGATCGCATTATATAAAAGGTCATAATAATAACTGAGGAAAATGGAAGAAGATGATGACGTGCTGCAACAAGAACAGGGTGTCCTACTTACTGGTCAAGTGTGCAATTGTTTATCTGTGTAGTACAGAATTAATATATTAATGAATGAAATGGAGAAACTAGTAAATTTTACTTATTTTCTGTCTAGCTGTTAAGACCAAATGCCCTTTGCTTTTCACATCTCCTTTTCAATAATTTCACTAGTCAAGAATCCTTGTGTTTCAAAGTTAAATATAGCTTTAATAATCCTAAATATTACTGGCTACAGGAAGCATGAAAATGAATGGAAAACAAAGATTCAAGACCTCTAGTTATTCACTTCAGACCCCATTGTTTTGCCTCAGACACAGTTCCAGGTGTTTTAACATGGACTAGCACAAATTTCTCAGTATAGCATATGAACAAATCTATACACACTTATTTTTTCAAATAAAATTGAATGTTTTTACTTTTACAAGAGCACTGGTAATAACACTCTAATAACACCTACATTTTACTTTGTGCTTAAAGAAAACTGAAAAAAAATAGCAACAAAACCAACTCTCTATTTTCATTAGATGTGAAAGCACTAAATTACTTCTGGGAAACCTTCCCTTTCCTTTTTTATTTCTTTGCACACCTGCAGAATTGTGGTTACAATGTGCCTGCAACTGTCTTGCAAGCACTAATCAAAACAGCAACAACAAAAAAATCATTTTTTACTACCACCAAATGTGCTACTATAGATGCAGTATCACATAAAGAGGAACACTTTTTTTCCTAAAGATGACTGCTACAGAGCTCACTCAAGCATCAGGAAAATGTAACAATTTAATTGCTTTACAGGCTGTTTTAGTGTCTGTGATTTAAAAAAAAAAACAGATTTCTGTAAAGCAGAAAAATTATTAAAAGTATTTAACTGAATATCACAGAGAGGCAATGCAGGAGCTGATGTTGGCATAAAAACAGTTCCCAACGCTGGACGTAATGTGATTAGCATCAGTGCCTGAGCGGGCCAGCTTGCCATGTAGGCCATGCAGCTTGCAGTCACATCAACATGCAGGTTAAGCAGCAAATTCTCATGTTCACTGCTGTTACTGAGGGAGACACTTTTCTGGAACCTTGCAGGGAGAAAAAAAGGGCAATGAGAATGAAAGAAAATACAGTCACTGAAGCGCACTGCAAAAACAAAGCAGAAGTTACAAGCATCCATTAAAATAAAGAATTCCATCATTTTCTCTTGACCTGTGAATTTCTGGGAAGCTATCAGGGCTTGTCTTTTACTTCAGACCCTCTCTTTGCTGCAGTAGCCCTTGAGCCCTTCAGATCCTCTGTTTCATAAAGGGCAGAGACTGATGCAGCCGAAGTGGCAAATCGAGGTATTTTTTCACATTTTTTGAAAGAAAGTGATGCACTAAAATGGAGCAAGGGTACGTAATGTCACCGAAGGGGACTGTGCTTTGTTTCATGCCTATACATAACGAGTCCCTTCATTCTATTTTTACATATTTTACAGTAAGAAAAGGCTTTTCTTCGTTTACAGAATCAGCTGAGGAAAACGCATTTCAATTTCCTCCTAAATTCATCGCTGTGCAGACAGCATGTTCAGGAAACAATAGTAGCTGGAAATTGTAGTGTAGCTTACCTACACAAAGTTTTGTGCTCAGAACGGTATTTTTTAAAGCTTGACAATTTTTTTATCTCCAACAATAATTCCTCTGGCTATTCCATATGTGTAGCTTTTGAGGTGTCATGCCCAGATCATCTGAAGCAAAATTACAATGAAATATTGCCAGCTGTGCTTGAGACTCAAAACACTACCTCTTTCTTCCTAACTTCTCCACCTCTGAATTTACACTGCTATCCAATAGCATCAGCATTTCAGCTGCTTACAGCAGAGAAAAAAATGTGTGTATAGCCTTGGTATAAACAAAAGGTACAGAAACCAGAAAGCAGACACAATGGACAGTAAACACATTTTTATTTTAAGCCATGATTTTAAATTCTGTTGCAGGCCTAGTTCATGATTTTTGATCGTTCAAGTGCTTACTCATCCCTAGAGTCTAGCTGCGGTAGGATGACAAGTCAGACACAACAGGCCTTAACAATACATGAGCTATTATAGTGACGCCAACCCCACGCTCCAAACAATTTCCTTTTTTGAAGTAGTCCATGCTCTTTATGCACATCTTCCTTAGATGTCCTTCCAGATGCACCCAGGCTCTGCCCCAAAGCCTCTGCCAACCTTCTCTCTTCATCAGCTGCTTCCACATGCCCTGGTCCTTGGTTGCCTGCCCCTGTGTCTCCTCACCCAACCTCTTCTCCCAAGACCCAGCATCTCCAGGGCCTATTCACAGCTGACAGCACCAAGGGCAGCAGCCACCTCCCTCATGCCCTCCATGGCAATCCCGTTGGACCAGTCTAGAGCAAGCCAGGAGGGAGACCCCATCCGTGAGGAGCAGGCGGCTTGGCCGCCCACACGCAGGAGAGCGCATGTGACACCGGGGGCAGGCAGCAGCTCCGCGAGGGCTCACGCCGCCTCCGTGGCAAGATGGACACTGGGGCGTGAGAAACAGCAGGCCTTTCCCGACCTGCGGTGCCGGAGCGCCCTCCGCGCCCGCCCGCGCCACATGGCGGCCGCCGCGCCCCGGCTTCCCCCTGGCGGCGGCCGCGGCGCCGTCCCGCCCCTGCGCGGCGGTACCTGCGCGGGCTGCGGAGCCGCGGCCGGCTCGCCGATCCACAGCTGCTCCTTGAGGAGGTGCTGGTAGCTGAGGCAGTGCTTCAGCGCCGACGGCACCGTGCCCATGACGCCCGCCGGCAGCCGCAAGGTCAGCGCATCCCGCCGGCCGCAGGGACCCCGCCGCCGCCCCCGCCGCCGCCGCTGCCGCCGCTCATTGGCCGCGAGTGAGCGCGGGGAGCCGCCGCGCCGCCATCCCCGCCTCGCCCGCGGCAGCGGCCGCCAACGGCCGCCCGCGCCGCCAACGGCCGACAGCGCGGGGGAAGCCCGCGCGGGAGCGCGGCGACGGCTCCGGTGGCCATCGGCACGGCAGCCTGCCCGTGCGGCGGGTAGCCAACCCTGAGGAGAAACGGCAGTGCCGGCCCTGCCAGTCCAGCTTTGTGTGGAAACTGTGCACAGGCAGTGGGGGGGATATCCCGAGCTGCGCTTGGAGTTAACCCTGATGGCTGCGGGAAGGAGCGGGGCGAGGAGAAGGGCCAGGGCTGCAACAGGAGGAGGCGGCTGGCGCCGTTTGACATGGCAGGACTGCGCAGGCAAACCTGCATCACGCCTGTGCCACCAGCACATGTCTTTCACAAGCAGTTTTGTATGTGCCCTTGCTTTGAGGCTGCTCGTTTCTTGGGTAGCAGAAATCTAGACCATAGCAAAGGAGACCCCTTCACGTTTCGGCAGCCCTTTCAAAAGCAGCAGGTTATATTTTATCATCTCCTTCAGCATTCAGTGCGTTAACCAGTTTTCCAGACTACTGCCCGGTTAAAGACTGGCTGCATCTGAAATTCATCCTGGATCGTTCCTTTTCCAGGGTATCACCGAACTCTTGCTAAATTCACTAACCTTTCCCTAAGCGTTTTCTGCAGAAGATTAGCAGGTTTGTAGCCAAGTCTCTGTCCCAACCCTTTGCTGACAGGCGGGATGCTCTGCAAGAGCTGTCCTTTCTGCCCCTTCGACTTGCAAGCTTGCTGTTCTGTGCATCCAAACCCTTCCCTCCCTCCCATGTGCCAGTGCGAACAAAAACTGGATACTGTTTGGATGACTTGGCCTTTTTTTTGGGGGGGGGGAGGGGATGTTGTTGAAGATAATGAGTCCCTTCAGAATTTTTTAAAATCCCATTTTACTTTTATTTTCATACCTTTCTATCAGGCATTTCTACAGTCTCAGGGCACAGACGAGTGCCATGGTATTTGCCCACTGACTGAATTCCGAAGCAATGAGTTTTTTTTTTTTTTTTCTCCCAGTAAAATATTTGTGTATTCAAAATTCCTACCTTTTCTTTCTGAGATTCCACTAAGTATCCAATACTTGCTGAATCTGCTTTCTTAGGTCTTATTACGTGTATAGCTAGGGATAAAATATACAAAGGCTAATGCAAAGGCAAAGGAGATAAAATCAAGTCTTTCCCTTTGTTATGAGGAGAAAAACGCTTCATTGATACACTTTCTATACATTTCTTATCACCAATTATGGTGTTAGGGTGAAAAATCCTGCTAGGTGAGGAAGAGCATTTCTGTGTATAAAGCATATCTCTGTCTCCTGCCTACTCAGCCCTTTCTCTTACAAGCAGCCCCAGTAACAAAGTGGAATTATTTGTTTGTTTCTGTCATCTCTCTACAACTACTTCTGACATGAACTTCACAATAAACTTCTGCAGATAGCTTATCCATCAAACTACTGCTTTTCCTTATTAAATCCCTCCTAATAGCAGTACTTCTCTGCCATTGTTACTATAAACATCGCTAAACCAGAAAAGTACACTGCCAGAATGGAATGTCGATTTTTGTAGGGCTTGAAGCTCCAACATGCTCTTCTAGGCTAAGACCATTTTGAATATTTTCTGACACAAACCCACTTCAACATTCAGAGTACCACTATGGAGGAGTGTTTTTTGTCTGATACCTAAATGTGGTTGGAAAATGCAACAATGATACATTAAAAAAATTAAACCTGGTAAACTTGCTTCACATTCAATCATTTCTCGTCGTTATTCCTACTGTACATCTTTTTCTCCCTGAACACCGAATTTTGCTTTTCATCCTTACCAACAGAACAAATTTTCAATTATTTCTCATAATTATTTGCAAAGTGATTGCTTCAAAATTGGAAGACATACTTTTGTGAATAAAATATACTCAGTTGTCTTGGTTCTGAATTTTCATGTTTCTTGAGAGAGGGACATGATCACTTAGTTGCCTAAAAAAATGCACTGTATTAAAAGCTTTAGAGCTATCCAAAACAAGAGTCCTTTGGGACAACACAATGTCAAAAGTAGCTTAAAGAAAGATGCATCGCAGGCAACAATAATCATACTGCTACTGTTCTTTAATTACTGCTGTTGTTCTGTAATTACAAGGGTTAACTTATTCTACCCCACTCTGCTTTAACATGAAGATAGATATGGTACAATATCCTGTTAAGCCTTGTCTGTCTTGAATGGCAGTACCAGTATATTTATTGTTAGAAGGTTTTACAAAATAATGTGAGGAATAATGGAGACTTCTGGCAGATCTTTCTGTAACAGCATATGGGCCTCTCATGGTCTGGACCTTTATATGCCCTGTGCTGTTCTTTATTTTGATTCTGCATATTTTTTGTTCAGCAATGGCATTTTGGAACCACTTCAGTTTACTAGAACACATGGAAGGACTCAGATGTGTTTAATGCTACATGAGGATAGTGAATAGAAATTACACATGACTGGCTTTTGGCTTTCCATCTGTCTCTTAAAACTGTATATCATTGTGATACTCCTCTGAATCTGTCGTTCTCGTTGGCTCACACTCTTTTCTGGTTTAAAAATGTTTATTAAAAGGAATGCTTTTCACTAAAGTAAATAATCTCTAGTAGAAATCATGCCACCAAGTCAACTACATGGGAAGAACATGCAAGCTTGTATAATAAACAGAGAAACTTGAAAAATCACTCTGAGAGGTGTTTCTGGACTGCTTATTGTCCTCATGCAACTACACAGGTAGTTGACAGCTAGATCATTACAAATGGAAACATCAAACTGTTGGATTTCCTACAGCGCGACACGAAACCTTGGCCAGGAAAGGCATGGCAAAAATAAGTTGATCACTTAGAAGCATCTAAAACAAAACAAGAAAGTTGTTTAAAGAGTGTTTTGATGACAGCAAGGACAGAATCAGAAGCAGGAGAGCTATTCGTACTGCTGATAATCTAAGTGCCAAACTGGCAAGCTGCCAAGGTGCCTACTAGGCAGGGATCAAAGACACATATGGTGCGTCTCAAACAACAAATAAGCCATAGCATTTTGGCAGGCTTTACAGGAATAATATGCTCCAGCCTTGACAATGAAGATGAGGGCGAAAGAAAAAACAACTGGGCTACCAATAGCGGATGATACCTCAGGGAAAGCAAAGCTTTCATCATTTCAGTTTTATTGGAGAAAAATGCAGATAAATTCTCACATATGGTGGGTCTGGTTGATCTAAATTGATGGGAATTGTAACATAATGTAAAAAAAGATTCTTTAAAGTTGTGGCATAAATCAGTGTTCCATTAGCAGCGGCATCATTCAGAAACAGCATTCTTCAGAGAGTTAGTAATAGGTTTACTTTGCCAAAGAAAGATGACACCCCAGGTGGCAGACCCCTGGCATTTAAAACAGGCATTTAAACTCAGGAAAAAAGTCCAGGTTACATCTTGCCAGATGTTGGATTATTTTCTATTCTTTCATGAATTTGGTCAGATGGCCTTTTTTATTTTATTTGTAAAACATACAAAGAAAAAGAATTCAAACATTTTAATTTCATTGTAGTATTATTAGGCAATAATAAATAAAAAGTAAATTCTGTGAGTTTAGACCTACTTTCATAATCACAAGAGTTACACAACTCCTTTTTGTTACACAGAAACAAAAGAATGTACAATAATATGTATAATTTTATATTTATGAAGACACTGCCTTGTGCATTTGTAAGGATTCTCCATCCTGTGGGTGGCCCCTAAGATGCCAAAATTATATAGCTAAAAATTACTATTATGGGACATTTCAAAGAAAGCAGAGAATTGTGGCAGAAAGTATTTATTTATGGGTAACATTTTCCATTTGAGATATTTCCGTAACTGACAGAAACGCTGATGAACCGAGTATGCCCTTTGTCTGACACCGTCTGTTAGACTGCAAGGTCTTCGTCTCAGTGACCTAATCTACCACTGGGCATTGCCATCAGAAACAGTGAGCCAGTTCCAGAACAGATTTCAAGGTGCTATTATAATATTTAAGAAAATATTTCCTTTGCAGAGCAAGTACTTTGCCTACCATTACACAGACTGCATTTCCATTTCTGTTTTTCACATAAGTGCAGCTAATATCTCCCTCTCCACCCTGTCTTTTCTGCCAGTAACTACTGATCTTATATGGATTATAAGGTCAAATATGCAGTAACCTCTGATTTCCCTTTTCCCTTCATGCTATCGAGAATCAACCAACCAGACAGCGCTAACTGTCAGTGGAGCCAATTTTCCAACTCTTCCAGTGGGAGTCACCTTTACATCACCTAGGACAAAGAGAAACTATATATCATCTTAAGGAAATATTTACTGAGTAAGGAGATATTGGGAGAACTTTCATGTGAAATCCTTTTCTTCTCAAATGCAGAGTATTTATCAGATAACAGAAGATAACCTCCTGGCAAGTTTTCCTGTGCTGCATTTGAAGCATAGCGCTTTCCAGGCAGAAAATAAAGACCCGCATCGTTTCTGTGTTATTTTAGGGAGCACTTATATTTAGCCACTTAATTCCATATCGTAAGCTATGCATTTGTCTCCCCTGACTCTGCCTGAGATTTGGTGCCAAACTCGATCTGTTAAGGGTCATAGCATTGGAGCGTGCAGATTAAAGAGATGACTGGACTATCAGTCCATCTTGGAGGCCATCAGGGCTGGATGCAGTTTCAGCCTGAAGGGAAAACGAAAAGAGGTGGAGTGAAAGAACTCAAGTGTTTCTGAGATCACCATCTTGTGTAAGGACCTGTGTATTAAATCACAAGCGAAATGGATTGATTAGTTGCTAACTTGTTCGTTAGTGTCTTTATAACAAACTTTAGGAGGATCAACTAGGCAAATTTGTCATTTCAGGCTATTTCAATAAAAGGTATCATCTAATAAAGTTTTTTGCAGGAGTATCAGGGAAAACTGTATTTTGGTTTACTTTTAAGCATTTGCTGTATAAACTGCACTTTATAAATGATTTGATGCACTCAACTGCTGCATCTCTAGCATTCAATTGCTAAATTAAAATTTTAAAAATACTAATTACTTTTTTTTAAAAAAAAGTAACAGTTTAAATTCTGTCTTAGCAGAGTTCCATCTATCTTTAAATAGAACTTTTTGTTTCTTCTCTAAGACCAACATTACTCTAGTTAGGACCAAAAATAATCAGGGAAAAAAATCTATCGTGCTATATAAACTTGCCTATCCACCTTCGATCGTAGTTGGATAGTGTTGCTAGTAGCCATGCAAAACCAAATCTGTGCAAGATGACTAATGTAGTAACCTCCCAAAAATCTGAGTGCTAAACGACGATACCTTAAAACCACAATGGAAGATGATAGCTAACACAATAACCCTAATCCTAACTCAGTCGAAAAAAAAAATCCAAAATGTAGGTGTCCAAAGCAGAATGTGTAGTGTTTTCACATATCATTAAAAATAGATATTCCATAGTCAATTCCATAATATAACTCCATGACATTAGAGCAAGAAGAGTTTTTCTATAAATCTTTTTTTTTCTACTTTTACTAGGATCTGTAAGAATTTATAAAAACTGAAGCTTCATACAACAAAAGTTAGAGACTGTCTTTGCTACAAATATGGAAAAAAAAAGGATTTTACTTGACCTACAGAGTTTTTTTTTTTATTTAGAGTGCACAAAAGACCTGAATTCCCATTAAAAAATACAGCAGCTACCACCTACTAAACACTTGTGTATAAAAGGATAAGTTTTGATATTATTTGATATTTGAATTATTTTCATTTCTGTGTTAATTTTGCTAGGAATTTGCTAGGATTACAATATCTTTGCATGTAAGTTTTCCAAGCATACATAGAAGATTTTTATGACACCCTTAAGTTACTTATATACACTTATCTTTTAAGCTCCACTTTAGAGTGCTTTTTGCCCAGTTAAAATAGCATCAGTGAAACAGAGAGAAATAGCTCATCCAGTGTAGAAATGCTGAATTTACCAAGGTAACCTCCACATGTTTAATGTCTGCCTGATATTTTTCAATTTACTCTGTATCATTTGTCAAAACATTGCCTAATTAAAAATGCATACCCACAATAACTGAATGCAGTCGTTAAATTATCAACATAGCAAGAACTTTTGGACAAAATAGTACTGACTAATGAAAAATAAATTGAAATAATGTGTAATACAGAATAAAAACAGATATCACATGCACCACAACAGAAAGTAATCTGTGATCATCAAGTAAATGTGTGCATCATTTCTTTCTTTCATTTCTGTTTGTACTTAACTTCAGAGTTAGACTGCAGGCTTTAACTGTGTCCTGTGATCTGAAATCCTCTTTGGTAGCATACATAAGCTAGGACAAAGGATTGTATTTTTTGGCTTCAGGAGCAAAGACTGTACCAAGTCAATGAATACTGTAACTCTAGAGGAGAGACTCACATAGGAAATATAATGAGATAGATTGACATTCAGGGATTCATTTTTTAGCATAATGGCAGCACGTTAAAATAGAACGCTTGAAAGAAATAGTTTTTTATGTCATCTTTTCTGTCTTCAACACTGAGATATAATCACATAAGAATTAATGAACACTACTTCAAACTACAGTTGCAAAGATAAACATTTCCTTGAGTCTACAGCATCTGAAACAAAAGTGTATGTGCAAGTGTCATACGGAGATACAAAAAAAAAAAAAAGAATATCTCTAAAGGAAAATAATGATGCTATGTAGGAGGGTAGGAGGGGTGTATTTTTTTTCAGGAGCCCACAATGTTAAATAAGAAATGTTCCATAAAAATAAATAAATAAATAAATAAACCCATATTCTTGTTTTTTGTAACAAGAATGTCATTTAAAGTATCAATTGTTCCACTCCAACCTTAATTATTTCTTTGTTCAAACTAAAATGCAATTCAAATCCATAGCAGACACTTGTACAGCATGACAAGAAGGGAATTGTTTCACAAGGCACCTGGGATTTTTATAGTTACGTGTCAACTCGCAGAATTATGTGACAACATAAGAATTAGCTTGCCTAAGAAAACTAACAATTTTCTGATCTTTTTACTTGCAAAGAGTGACTTTAACATGTGGCATTATGGTCGTAGTACAAGAGGTATTGCGGTCTTTCTTCATGAGACTGTAAGGAGTGCAAACAGGCAGTAGGAAGAACTTCAGTGCTGGGTCATAGTTAACTTCCTTGATTTGGGAACTTAGCCTAGGCACTTAACTTAGACATTGCAGAATCTAGGAGCCTTTTGATAGTTTTAGACTCCCTAAATTGATTTTTTTTTTCTGCAAAATAAGGTGAAGTATGTGTCCAAATAAGTCTTCCAAGGGGTTATTCAGAGCAGCTTAGCTACAGACCTTCTCCACTGCAGCAGAGGAAGCTAAGGAATCTCTTCTAGACAATGCTGTATGTCCATATGCTGAATGGGTAGTCACTGAAATTTGGCCAATAGGAAACATCAAGCACAGAGGAACAGCCATGAAGTTCCTGGCTCAGAGTCTGAGAAGCCTTAAGGGTATTGAACCCACGCTTCCCATTTCCTAGGAGAGAATCCTAAATGCCAAACCAAATGTTGACACTGGATCACTGTACAGCCAGGAATTTGAGTAATAAGGAATCAAGAATTAAAAACAATGCATAGAGTATTTCTTTAAGTTCTATACATTACTGTAAGAGCTCTGACTTTTCATTGACCTTTGAGTATTGCTGGTCTTAGTGCAGAAAGGTGCTTAAAAAGCTATAGCAGGAAGCTTGGACTAGATGGTCTCTAGAGGACTCTTCCAACCTCAGCCATTCTCTGATTCCCTTGAGAACAATAAGTAAATGGACTTTCTGGATTAAAATTATTCTTTATTATTTTTGGAAAACATTTTTTTCCTCTCCTGAATTTCTCCTGTTAATGTTTCTGAGGCGTTTCATATCATGTTAAGATAATTTGACCCAATGTCCCAGTTATTATAAATCAGATTTTTATAAGAGCTCAAACAGAGAGCAATCAAAGATGTGCATGACTGTTCAGACTGACATGCAGGCAGGCTGAATTCTTATAGTTCTGTTTCCATCGATATTTTGAGGAAGGACAAGGGACAGGTAACCATGGGGCATCAGAAAACCCGGCACAGGCAGTTGAGGCGGTAACATATGTAGCCAGAGAGGTAGTAGGACTGCTCCAGCACACCACAGCCAGGCAGAGAGGCTTTAACTTTCTTTCACAATTGGTCCCAGAGAGACTTTTTGCTCTTCCAGCCTCATTAGCCTCCATTTCCTGTTCCTGGCCATAGTGTTGTCACCGCACATTCTCAGGACAATGGACTTCCCTTTAATTCTTCCACTCAGGGTAAGTAGTGACCACTATATTTAAGTTGCTAAACTTTTCCTATTACAAGGGTATGTCCAACTAATTTTAAGAACACAGACATCTCCATGTCTTGCAACAAGAATTTGGAATTCAGCAGTAGGATAGCCTGGAGTCAAGAAACATGCCCTCTGTAGTCCCGGTGAATATCCATTTAATTTCTAAACTGTTGAGAAATAAAATTTTCTGGCTCTGTTTTGGTCCTTTATGTCTGCTAAGAGCTAACAGCTCTGCAGTTTAATATTTCATTTTCTTCAAGTACATTTAGCTTTGGCATGTCTCTCCAGCATGAGAAACAATGTTGAACCTACATCTGGAACCCAAACACAATACAAATCCTGCAACTGCTCTGCAACAAACATGCTCTCAAAGAGTGAAACTTAGTAAGACACAAAAGAAGAGTTCTGGAATGAAGATAAAATGTCATTCTTTAGGATTTCAGACAAACTAAGTGTGGGGCCCTAGGATGAGACCTTCTTAATAGAGAGGTAATCCAACATCTGCCTACTGTAAGGTTTTTTTGCACCTTTCTGAAAAACATCTGGTGCTGGCTAGCATCACAAACAGGATGCTACACTGCACGGATTACGTATCCCACTCACATGCTTTTTATACTAAGGATAGGAAGTTCACAGAATGCTAATACATAGAACACTAGTTCAGAAGGAATGCTATTATACCTATGTAGTATTTTGATTTTACTCAAACAACAATTTCCAGCAAAAGATCATTCTGCTAATAACTATAAGATGTTAATTATGAACATATGAAAGTACCACAGTACTTGCATGTTTATTTTGCCTTTGGCTGTATGCAGACATAAAATAAAACATGGGCCTTCTCCCAGTTTATCAAAATGCCAAAAGAGAGCACAAATACAGGAAAAGTAAGGCGAATCAGAAAATAATGAGCACTTAAAAGGCTTCCCTTCACAAAAATGATACAAAATAGAAATAATACTGTTTCTTTCAGAGAGAAACAGCTAGGAATAATCTCTAGGCAAAAAGTGCTGTTCCTCATGGATCGCAATGACTAGACTTTATGAATGAGTTTATTAGCCATATAGATGCCCTACAGAAAGCCTTTTATGAAAACAATACATAATTTCTGTTTTTCTTTGTTTTGTATCTTAGCCAAGCACTGGTCTGGTGTTTAAACAGTACTGAGCTACAAAAAGAATAAGATGAGCCCTGCTTAGATGGAGGGGAGATCAAAGAGTCATGCTCTCGGAGCAGAGGACTAGGTGGAGCACCCAAAGTGGGAGGTGGAATTCCAACCAGAAGGAACTCAGTCTTAACACTGATGAAGTCTCCACCCATAAGAGAGTTATAGGGAAAAGGCAAAAACAGTTCAAGTGTCTTTTCTGCTGGAAGATGTGAAGCAATCTGCTAAATTAAGGAGTACATTCACTGCATGATGAATAATTCACCACCCTTATTAATCCTCTGGTTTGTTCAGACACATTTGGGATCTTTCTGTAGAAACATAAATGGTCTGTTAAACAAAGTAATTATTGTGTTATTTTCAAAATGCAGTGCATTTGCAGTACTCTGTCATAAATTATTATGCAGCTGGTGCTGTATACACACATGGAATACAGGAATTAATTACAACCATTAAAGTAATATGAATCTTAACTGCCAATGAATCTTATCTGTCTATATATAGTACTCATGATTTCTGCTTTGGATGTATTGAAGTGAGAGCAAATGAAGATTCGATGCAGCTTAAATGTGAACTGGACATCCTCAAAATACGCGACCTTTTAATTTACACACTATGTAAGAGGTTCCATAAAAAATGGAAGGTTAGAAAAGAAGGTGTTTGAGAAGCATCCTTATGACAAAAAATAATTTGTCTGGCTTAAATAGGTAGTGTAGCTAATCTAAGAGAAAAAAAAAAGAGGTGGGGGGGAGAAGGAGGGTTAATTGAAAACATACTTCCTGAGGAATGATATCTGAAAACAGTGATTCAGCTTTTAAAAACAAACTGCAAATTATATTCCCATACCATTAGGAAAGCAAATGATTCCTTTGATTCCTAACACATGTCATCATGACAAATCAGAAAAGTATGATTTTCTAACCAAGGTTAAAATTGAGTATGTCACATTTTTTCCCTTAAAGCATAAAAATAAGGATGAATTTCATGGCAGGCCAAACATTTCAAACTGATAAAAATATTTTTATTTCAATATGCACTCGACGGTTCTTAACTAGTAAGGACTATTATCTTTGCATAAGATATCGTGGAAGCTAAGTGCTAAGCACAGTTCTAATGATTAGTGTCCATATGCATGAAAATATAGACCACTATAAAACAAAGATTAAGAAATATAACAAGGATTTACCCAGAAGAAGGAAGAATTAGACAGTTTCCTCTACAAGCAAGTTTCATTATCGGACACTATCAGATTTCTTACAATGATCCATGGATTGGAGACAGGTTACTGAGAAGCTAGACCTTATATCTGATGTAGTTTGTATCTTAATCTATAGTTTACATAAATATTGACATACAACCTTCATATAAAAACACTAATTATGTCAAGCTTTTGAGGTAAGGCTTGAACGCTCCCGTTTATAGTGCTGTAACTAAGCCCTCTGTAAACTTCAAAAGATAAGGCTATATATAAGAGCAGAGGAGGCAGTAAGCAAGACAACTTAAACAACTTGCACAGTTGACAACTGAATAGCTTGAACAGTTTTTCATCTGTGATTTCACAATAGATAAGGTGCCCCCTAGCAACAGCAATATACGGGCATGAGGGAATGATGTCAGAAGACAATAAAGTTGATGGATAAGTTGCTGTGGTGAAATCAGCCTTCTCCTAAAAGAGGCTGCCTAGCAACCACTTTATAAGGGGTGTCTAGGCAACATGGGAGAACTGACTTTATACAAATTATGACCCAAGACTTTCGAAGTAGTTTATTTTTTCTGAGGCATCATATAGGTAATCAGAACGTCCTATTCCTTGTGTCACTCAATATTCTGCAGAGTGAAGAAATGAGGTGAGCATGACGCCTGGCCCTGCTCCCATTCCTAGCCATTACTGGTGCACTAGTCTGCACAGAGATTTACCATCAAAGTCTATTGTCCTGACTTGTGCTGCCAAAACACAATTACAAGGCAGAAGGAGTCTTCTTGGCCTCAGAAGCAGAATCAGAATTTGCCCCAAGGGAGAAAAAGCACTTTATTTTCCTCATGCGATGAGAAATCCTGAAATCCTGCATAATGACACAGTATTTGGCCTTTGTGCAGGTGTTGCATGTAAGATCTGGAGGAAGACAAGTTGCCAGATGTTCATTTGTGCTCTTAACCTGGCCTACCCCAATATATCCTGACTGATATAATACATGCAAAGCTCACCTCTCTGCAAAGCCCAGCCTTACTTCCTCACTCATCATTGCCTTAAGACCAGTTACAGCATTAAGCACAGGATCTTCTTACATGAAATTTCTGGCACAAAAGGCTCAAATATACCTTACAATGAAACCACTCATATCTACTCTGGGATTTCATACTGCCTAGGATTACAGTATCTGAGTTTATTCTACAGCAATGTCCCATCTTAGCAAAACAAAAACTATTTTTGGACTGGATTTTTTGTTTTAAAATGCAAGATTTTATTCATTTCTTTTTGCTTCTATGGCTAAATTCTCAAATATTAATACTTCTAGTATTGCTGTGGCTGTGATGGTCTAAAAATACGGATAATCAGTTTGTAGGCAGAGGCAATATCTTTAGTGAAAATAATTGGTTTATTTGGAAAAAAATAGACAATCCCTTGGATATATTAATTCTTCCAAAATGCTAATTTTTCTTCTGCTACAGCGACCAGTTGACTAGTTGAGATAACTGGCATTTTAAGAGAAGACAAGCCAGGACTACAAAGATTGTTCTACAGCAGGAAGGGTTTTTTGTTTGTTTGTTTGTTTCATTTGTTTAGTTGTTGTTTGGTTGGTTGTTTTAAGTGGTGTTTTGTTAGTGGAATTAAAAGGTTGTTGGTTAAAAAAAAATCTTCTTTTGTCTAGTCTTATCAGATATCTTATAAAACAAACAGAAATCTTGGTTCCTCTGGAATATGATCCTGTACATTTCCATGTGTTCCTGTTAATTTAATGCCTTATATGTACTTTTACAGCTGGATTCATGAGCTGAAACTGTTAAATTTAATTTCTAGCAAGCTAAATAGCTTATGGTCTAGTTTTATTATTCATATTTCTGAACCTTAAGCAATAAGATGTTGCCTGTAGGGATGTGTTAAACCAACACATGACTAATCTGCCCCATGAGAGCATGAGTAAAGGAGGGGCCATACATACATTGAGCTGATCCCAAAAGACTTTTTCTCATTATTCTTGCAGACAAAATAGTATCATTTGAAAATTAGTGCAATAATAGAGAATAAAACTTGGTGCCTAACCTGATGAATTGCTCAAAAAATTTAATGAAGCAAAACAAGACTGAAAGATAAAGTGGACTGGAATGAGTCTTCTTGATATCATTCTTCATGTTTGACATACTCACCTGCTGTGAAAGGAGATAAAGGATATTTCCCACTGAGATGTAAACTTTTTAGACCCAGAATGTTGCACTAGGGCTGAGACAGGCCTTTCTCTCCTGCAGGAATCTATTTTAAAACATTCTGGAATTTTGCAAGCACATACTGTTTTGTCTACTTATATTAATGATAAAGCATATGCCCTCAGATAAAGCTCCAGTCTTCCTTTAAAGTAATCATATTATTTTGCATTTTAACTCCACCTGAGAATTTTTCAGCAAAATCCACTTATATATCTTTTCCATGTTAAAAAAAAAGACAAGCAAAATACACTTACATCATTTGATGGATGATTTATTCTCCAAATTACAACCACTTTCAATTTGATATATTGTGTTTAGGCAAAAGCCTCTTCATGTGTAAAAGCTCCCTCGCACCAGACGAGTATTTCACAGGCTCACCGTGCCGGCTTGACAGAATTCAGTACATTTGGATGGATGCACAGCACACGTCTGCAATGCATTTAGTTTTGCCAAGGTAACGCCAGGTGTGCAGTCTCGTAAACTGGCGTCTTACTGTGAGGCAAAAGTGAGAAACCCACAAACAGCAAGCCATGTGAGCAATATAATATTTATTCCAGTCAGAAAAGTGCATGTTTATTGATAGCTTAATAAAATGCAACTGTGGGACCGTGCGGCTTAAGGACATTGTTTTGTGAGGTGCTGAGGGCTGTTAACTTAAGACACTTAAGACATTTACTTAATATTTTTAAAAAGCTGTACTAGATAAAAAGAAAGCAATTTCATTATGTCATCAGGTCTAATTAACCAAAAGAGGAGTGTTTAGTGAACACCTCAGTAACTCACATGCCAATTTTAAAGGAAAGCTTTAAATTTAAAGGCCCTGAATCCATCAGTTCATCAAACACCTCCAGTATTTGAGCCAATACAGCATTATCATTTTGTTCTGTAAAACAGTGTTATATTACACTTATAAACGAGTATTAGCTGAATTGTTTAATGTGAATTTAAAAATATAAATAAATGCAACAGCCATTATATAGAAAGAATATCAATTTTTTCCTGGTGGATTTTACAAACCTACGACTTGGAGGATGATACTTAATGTAGATAAGAATATATATTAAGTAAAAACAAATAGCATGAAAATTTATTAGATTAGGATTTCAAAGAATATATTTTCTGAAAAGAAATACATATGCACACGCACGTTCAAGTATACTTTTTATTATTCATACTCATGCATTAATTTGCATAGAAGTCACACATATATATGTGAATATATAACAGTATAAAAATATTGATGTGGCTGTATCTACGGTAGTTAATACACAGGGGATACTCATCCACTAACGAAAGGAGCACCAGATATAACCAATCCTCCAGATTTAAGCTCTGTCCCATGCTTTGCCACTATAACTTCTATTTGTATCAAAACAGAAAAGAAGACCATCATATATTTTGCATAATGCAGCCAGGCAAAATGTTTTTCTCTCTATTGCCTTATACTTCACATGCAGCAGTGGGGAAGGTCAAAACGGATACACTTATAAAGATTTTGATCTTAAATTTTCTGATACTACAGCCCAGATTGGTGTTTTTGCTTACTTCTCTTTGAAAATGTTGTTCTTTTGCCATAGCAAATCCTGGGCCCAAAACTTCCTATATTGGTGCAGTGAGAACAAATTTTGCTGGCTCCCAGCAGTGCAAAGAGAAACAAATGAAGTCTTCCAAATATATAATGATAAACTGTAAAAATTCTAAATTTATATTTTCCTTTTTGTTTTCCTCCCCTCTGCTGTTTGTTTTTTGGCAGAGTGTTTTATTTTGGTTATTATTTTCACAACAAAGTAAAACTAAACTGCTGAACTTAAGCCATAACTTCAAAAGCCTGCATTTTAATTACAGCCTGTACAGCAGCAGCCGGTTAGGAAAGCTGGCCTTTTTAAACATTTCAAAATGGTTGGAAATATCATCTGGCAAAAGCACATGGAACACCTCTTAAACAGACACAAAACAGTATGCTACAAAGGACACAACTGAAATGCCCTTTTAAACAGTTATCCAGTTTTAAATACAAGTCAAAGTGAAAGCCAAAAGACATTCAAAAAACTGAAACGCCACAGCTTGGACTTCCTCATGCTGCATGCTGAAGAAAAAGCTGGATAGTAAAAAGTCATGAGCTGAGCTTCCATTGACCTTTGCTCTGCCTTCTTAACTCTGAAGAGCTCAGTGCTTCACAACTGTAGATAACCATAGTCATGCTTCAAAAAGAGATAGTCCAGATTCAGGATACCTGCTAATGTACACTTAAGTAGCAGAGGAAAAAAAAATCTAATCTTCTAAAGTAATGTATTTCCACTGGGTAATTAATGACAACAAAGTGGTTTAGCAATAACATTTCTTTTTTGATGACAGAATTTTAATCTCATTTTTTTTTCAAACTCATTGTAGAGGAAAAGACAAAAATATACCTCCTTCCCCTCTAAAACCAACATCATCAAAACACTTTGTTAGTTCCACAGATTTTTGGACATCTCATGAGAGCTATATCCAGCCACAATGTAACATCACTGATGCTTTGGACAATATCTTTGCGGGTTTGGCCTAGCTCTAATCGCTATATAGTTATTCTTCAAGTTTGTTGAAAATGTTTGGAATTCACTTTGTTATCCTTATGAACCATCCTTTTTTGAGTTCTGTACAGAGACATGTCAGACATCTAAAAAGAAACCACCCTGTTCCGTGTCAAGCTGGCCTCATTACAGGCATTTGCATAAGCAGATTTACAGTGTTGCTGACCTTACTACTGCTGATCTCTCTGGGGGGAAGCAGGAGAGAATTACGGCGCTTGTCTCACATCTCCCTACCATAGCTAAGATTCTCTTCTCACACACCACAGTGCTGCTAGCTTGACTCACACAACTTGCTTTCATCTAGCACAGACCAAAGAGATAATAATCCATTAATAAATCAGGCAGAAACAAACCAACCAAAAATATATATATATTTTCTACATTTCTACCTTCTCCTTCCTTCTCTGTCTTTTTCTAATTCTTTTTTAATCACTGGTTGCAAGAAACTTGGGAACAGCCTACCTTCATGCCCAATATTTTATTATTGAATCATTTTATTTCCTGGCTTTCACCAGAAGTAGCAAAGGCAAAGCTGTTATGATGAAGTGAGCTACCTAAGCAATGTCTTAAAGTGCCTTCTTCCTAATTAAAGATTTACGGAAAAAAAAAACAAACCCTGTTTTTTTTTTTTTTTTTTTCTAGCTTTATTATTCATACCAAGTTACCAGAGAGGTTCATTTAAGTTGGATTCAAAACAAATTCATTTAAATGTATTATGTGTATGTGAATGTATCTAACTCATGTAATCACTGCAAAAAGGCATGAGTAGAGTGATTCTTTTAATAAAAACCATAGTTGTGTGTTTGTGTGTGTGTGGCTCAGGGAGTTAACAGCTGGACCCAACTTCTTCCCATAGCAATCAGTTTCCAGCTGTTGATGTGTACATTGTTCCCACACCAGGGAAGCTTAGCAAAGCACTGGTGGCAGAGACATGATAGCAGGGGGCTACTTTTTCTGTGGAGTGAGAACAAAATAGGGTAGCAGACAAAATGATTAAGGTAGAAGAACTCTTTGTCAGAGAATGAGGGAACCAAAACCTTTTCAGAAGGGAGCCACAAAAGTCTTCAGTCTCTCTCAGTGGAGCAAATTGAAGCTAAATGAGCAGATTTGAGATATGGGAATAGGCACCAACTATTCCTGAAGAGCTATGAGACAAGAATTCCACTTGTGTGAACCATAAATAAGATAATTATATTTATTTCTTGAGGAAGAAATAAATGATCTGTGATTCTGTGAAGAAGCAGCATCTTTGTGAAGCACTCCTCACAACACACATTAGAGAAAATACTAATAAGTTGTATTCTGGGGGAGAGAGAGAGGGAATGTGGGCATGTGCCTAAGCAGAGCCTATCATCTAGTGAATTCTCATCCCTTTTGAGTAGCTCAAGGTGGAGTGAATATCCCATTGGCCTGATCGAGGAACTTAATATCAATGAAACTATGTTTGTTTCCCTTGTTTCCCTACAAATATTAGCAGGAGAAGTAGTCAACACACAATTGCAGTGTTTTCTGATTTTCCATACTTGGAAATTCACATGAATCTGTCTTGACAGTATTTTAAGGGTAGAAAGAGATAACTAAAGATTTTTAGAGTCCTAGTTTGTTATCATGAAGCCACATTTTTTAGAAAAAGTAATACAACCCAGAGCGTGTGGTAATAGAAGATAGCGATATTCCCCTTCTGTCCTGTTGCAGTGCTACATCTTCCTTAAAGTGTGTTACCAGAGTTGTGAAAGGCTTTTTTTCAAGGTTAGAGAAGGAGAATCTGAAGCAGGGCATGTGAAGGTAAGCTTGGTACTCAAAAGGAGTGATAACAGTGTCTGCTTTTAACATTCCTCAGCATCTTCTCTTCCCTTGAACTGAGGCCCCTCAGTACTTATTATAGCAATGTCCTCTTCCTGTAAACTAGGCTTACGTGTTTGATTGCTTCACCATATTGAAGGCAAAATACATACTTTGAAGAAAGCACAGTTCATATTTTAAGACATTTCATCACTCAAGGCCACAGCTCGTCAATACCAAACAACCAATCAAGAGTCTAAGGACTGTCAACAAAGGACAGTTCTTTACATCACAGAATCAGACACATTTGCACTCAATTAACACTTTGCTTAAAATAGACAAAGATAAGCAGTAAAGAGCATAGTGCCCCACAACCCTGTCCTTATATATACAACAGCAATGCATAGCAGTAGTTATCCTAATACCTTACCACTCCATTTGCATAAGAAGAAAATAAAACCACTGCCAATTCCTTATCATGTTTTGGCTGTCTTTGGAGATACTATTACAAAGCTGCCCCATATGGCCAAAAGGATGATAATCTAGTATTTGTTTTAAAAGTGAAATTTATATCATCTTCTTTTCTTTTACTTAAATTCCTTGGGGCTGATTAAACATAATCCTCTGTCATGTACAGGTGGCAAAGATGCCTTTATGTCATTTACAGGGTTCTTGGTGTTCAGCAGAAGCCATTTAGAAGCTAAGTCTGCCTGAAAGTTATATAAGCTTGTATATAGAAACAACTATACAGGAATCAGCAGGAATGCTCTGGATCATCCTCTTTTCAAGCAGACCTTCTCTTTTGCATGGGTAAAATTGAGTGCTACTCAGCCTTGCAGTCCTTTCTGTCAAGACTGCATGGGGATTATTTATCATAAATAATTATAAGATTCAGTGCATGGGGATTCAGGCACTCAGAAGAATTGAAATCTGCATAGGTCAGCTAACCCTACAGCTGTTCTGCAGCACCTGAGGAGTGCAAAGCAGGGATAATTAAGCTGAGAAGAAAGCTTGTGTTATAACAGGTCACAATTCAGAAAAGCATTCTGCCTCTCTTCAAGCATTTCCATCTGCAAATCTGTATCTGGAGAAGGTGTACAGCGTTAACAGAGCACTCAACAGAAGAGTAAACTCTTTGTCATCTCTACAGTATTTTTCTAGTGAAGGAAAACACTTGTAGAATAACAGTAATAACTTCCCTTTTACAGGAGTATAGTTCTTTGGAGATTGTTACCACATGGAGAAGAAATGCCTCTTTTTTTTTTTTTTAGCATTTACTTGGCACTTGGGACCTATTTATTACTTCATATACTTGGATGCAATGGCACTTAACACACAGTTATGATGGGGAAGTGATGTAGGATACTAACAGATACAAATTGCAGTACATATTAAACTTTAATTTGCCGCTAGTCTCATGACCTTCAGCTTTCCTAGGACTGTAGACTCCTCTAGAAGCAGCAGAGTGGACATGAGCTGTAGCAGCTCTTATTTAAATCTGTTGCTGCAAGCCTGCTCACTGGGGGAGCAATATCAGTGTGTTCTCTGTACGCTTTCATGATTGTATAGAGAAGATGCAGTTTTTGTAGAAGCATTGAGTGTGCAATACCCGGCTTCCTTGGTCACCTTGCAAATAGGCGGTTTACAATATTTGTGTTTATAGCAATGTGGTCTCTACATCCATATAGGTCACTGATGACAATGGATATATATATATCAGAATTATTTACATGTGATATATGTATCATAAATAATTATAAGATTCATTGCATGATTAAGACACCTAAATTTATGTGTCTACGTATATGCTAGGCAAATAAGCTCTAGTGACAGCCAGTGCGAACAGAACCAATACAGTCAGCAGAAGTGGAAGCACAGGTCTCTAGGCTACATCAACTAGACAGCCACCAGCCCTGATTGCGATTCAGTTGCCAAAGTCCTGTGATATCGGCCATCTTCCTGCAGATGTCTTGGACACCCCACATCACTTCAGAAGGTCCTAGATGCAGCCTCATGTGTCTGTAGACACTTACATGAGTCCCAGTGTAAGTGTTCATGGAATCTGTTCCTTCCTCAGTGTCTAATGTTGGGACTATTTCTTCAGGGAAAAAAATAAGGGGGGGGATAGTAGTCAAGTATTGCAAGGTTAAAATTCTGAAGCACCAGGATGCAGTTCCCTGGGAGATTTCCGAGCTGCGTGTTACATTTACTATTCAGCCTTAGGGCAGAACCTGGGACTCAAGAATGGGATTCACAGAAAGCAGAGATGTTGATAAGAATTTGGATACTTAATTGCAAATTAGGTAGAGATGCCTCTCGGCAATGGCATTTCACAATCTTGAAATTAGGGCAATTATTTCTGGAAAAAAGGCAAAGCAACCAACTACCTTCTGTTCGGCCACTAATCTAGCAGTTATGGTTCAAATGCCTCCTGAGCAGACCTGAACCCTTGTATTTATCTGAAGGAGTCTCCTAACCATCAGACTGTAGATTTTCCTACAATAACAGCTTATGTTGGGCATCTCCATTTTCTCCAAACTATATTTCATGATTCAGAGAAAGAATTAAATTTTCTCTCTCATTCTTCTGAATACTTTAACAGGCAGGACAGGGAGTCACTGGCTCCATGATCAGTCACTGAGTACTAAGTATTTAATTTGTCAAAAAATAACCCTTAGCCAGGTAAAACTGTCAGCTCCTATTCCCTAAACGTGCAGTCGGATGCTTTAGAAATGCTGATAGATTCACCTTCTTTTAGCAAAAGGATGGAACTGAAACCATATTTCTTTTATATCCTAGGTGACACTTTCTGCGGGCTTTCAAATAAAATCTCTACTTTCTTTATACACAGAGATAGAATTATCTGTGGATATGCCGAGAAGCAAAATTTACACCGTTACATGAGCCACTTTGATGTCATAAACTTCTAATTCATAAGAATTGTATATACCATTAGTGCTAGGAATTAGCTGAGTGAGGAGTTAGAAAACCTTTATAGTTAGATATCTACAGAGGCAATTTGGCGATAAGATTATTGTTCTGTTACAGAAAAAAAGTTGATTAAAAATGTACATCATTTTAAATATATCTTAACATTGAGTTAAAACTGTGCATTGACATTGTATTTTTCTTTATTATACCTTAAAATCACCATACTGTGTGACAGAAAGGTAAGTCAAACATAAAAGCAAGCACAATTTTCAGCAGTGTAAACTGCTGTGCAAATGCAAGTTAAAGTAATTTTTTATCTTTTTCATATAGCATTTGAATAAATTATTTTATCTTTTATCACAGCATAACAGAATGTATTTTTATTACTGTTAAATACATTATTTAACACTAAAATTAAAAAACTGTAAAAAGTGAAGTGAGTACATACTCAGTTGCTCTCACTATCAGTGAGAACTTCCCAAATGAATTGAACTAATTGCTGAAAAAATAAATATAGAACAAATATGAAAGAACCTGGAAAATAACTATGACTACTTGATGATGATGGTGGTATCTTTCCATTCCTTGAATGATTATAACATAACCTTCAAGTGGGAAGCATATCAAAACTTTCATTGAGTCTTGCACAGCAATGTTCAAAGAATTTCTTCTCAGGAGAGGAATATATAGGAATATGCATCTGAAGTTTTTCTTTTGTCTTTTGATATTGCTTACCAGAAGATACTATTTTTTTCTTTATTTTTCATTCCATTTTACTTCTCTCTCCCCTAAAAATGCTTACAATTTTTAAAAGGCTGATAGAAATCAGGATTGTACTAGCCTTATGCAATATGTACAGTCTAATATGTGTATGTCGCTTCAGGAAAACACTTAAGCAGCTAAAAGGATTCTCAGTGTTCAGGCAGTAAGTAGACACTTTTAGTGACTTGTTTTAATTTTACATATTTACCCTAGAAACTTTCTGCGCTTGAGTGGAAAGGCAAGAATACCTCTTACAATCCAAACTGTACCCAGATCCAGATAATGAATATTATCTTCCAGAAAGCTAAAAAAAATTAAAGTCTGTTAGCACTCTTAGGCAATAATGGATTAATTTTTATCTTAATCCAGTTTGTATTAAAATTTTCTTCCTCTTTGATGTGGTATATATTAAGCGAAAACATCATACTCTACCCATCAAAATCATGCAAGTGGTCATTCTTTCGTTTGCACTGATGTTACAAAAGGAGATAGCCTGCACGACTGGAAGGTATCCATGATATTAAACAGTTCATGGGGCTGTGAAGTGCTGAGAGCAATCATGCAGAGCAACAGGCCACAGGAATGCAAATCATCCACAAAGCCAAAAGTAGAGCTAGCAGGTGGCCTCTCCTATTCATCTGATGTCAACACACTGTTCAGATCAAGCCCTTTTTAACATCTGGGTAGGCCCACTATTGCTTTTAATTAAATATAATGCAGCCATTCAATGTTCTCGCATACAAGAAAACCACACAGTAAAAAGCATATCTTCTGCACGCTGAGGGTCACTATAGTTATATAAATAAATAGTTCCGTTTAGCTTAGATTGTGAGGTAGTTTAAGTTTCTTATACTTTCCATATACTATTCAACTTTCTGCGATTAAAGCCTCTTTGACATTTTAGTGACTGACTATATTTCCATGGAAAATGTTCTAGCTCCTTCAGAGGATTTGCGGGGGAGAAAGCCTTATAATTAACTTTTTTTTTTTTTAACCTTTGAAACATTTCCACTGTAAAAGGTTTTGAACAGAAACATTTGTTCTCAAAATTAGTTTACAGAGAGAATTTAACTATGTTAACATATAACCCATGGAAACTGTCATAATATCTAATTAAATTATTACTGATGTTCCAATCAGTAGCAAAAAAACATCTGTAACTGTAATTCTACTATAGAGAAAGTATAATTAAATCTATTCAGTAATGGGTAACAAGACATTGCAAAAGCATACCACAGTGCTTTAGAAAGCTGGAATGCTTCAAATATCTTTTTCAAGTATAATAAAAGTTTTTTTTTTCAAGTGGGAACATGAATGTATGCATTCTTCTGTAGACCCTTTATTAGTATTTAATTTCAATGCATTTATGATTGCATTAGTCTTTCTGTTTGAAATTGACTAGAAAAAATAATTCCCATCCTTTCGAGTCTCAGACTGAAAAGCACGTAAGTATATGTTCAGTCTTTTTCTGTGGAAAGCAAATAGTAATGGTATATTTCACTTTAATTTCATGAGATAAGTGCATGCCTAAAATAAAGCACACAGTTGATTGTTGTCCTAGAAATAAATGCTTTCTAGAATAGGAGCTAGAAACATATGACAATGCTGAAGTGCATTAGTGTGAGATATTAAGAAAGTAGATGACTCAGGAGGAAAGTAATGGGATATGAAGCATTTAAACCAAGGTCACAAGGTCAACTCTTGGTAATGGGCTAAGAGTTTTAATGTAAATGAGGGCTGTTCAGTAGCTCTGTTTAAAGAGAGATAGATGTCTAGTCCCTAATGGACAAATGTGATCATCCCACAACTATGTCATACTTGCCCTTTTTTTCTTCCTTCAGGCAGAAAAGGCTGCATCCAGTGAAAATCTCATCTATGCATCCTTTCAAATTAGCACTAGGTATGCTGGTAGGCTGGAGAGCTGCCTCGTTTGAAATATATTGAAAATTATACATAAGTGTGGATATTCTCTAAATTTGAAATTATAAAAAAAACTGTAGTACACCACAAAGCCAAAAACACATCAGCCTTCCAGCTCAACCACTCTCAGATGTTAAAGACAAAGTTTGAATTATAAGTAGTAATATTTCTCTTCTTCCTTGAGCAAACTCTCTATCCACCAGTTTGGTTTCATTCAGGTACTCGGTAGTATATATTACAAACAGTCAATGTCTATTTTACATTCATTATTCTGATATAAAAGCCCATTTATCTACTAATGGTCATATAATATAGAAGAACCTCAATAACACTTCCAGAATGAACCTCACATTTCAGCTACATAACTTCTGCGGCTTCACTGGGGACTGGGAGTCTAAAAGCCTCATTAAACCCTTTCAAAATTTATGGGTATGTAACTTTTCCCAGTGTTAAGCTAGTCTAACTGTAGGAACAAATATGTGGCAGGCATTGTGCAGATAAGAAGTTTATTGGCCTGCAAGAAGAAAGGAAGTTTAGAGTGTGTTGCTTCTATTGGAATCCTTGGCAAAATTTCCACTCATTTTAACTGAGGCAGAACTAGGCTTGGAGGGAAAGACATTTTTTACAGAATGACAGAATAGTTGAGATTGGAAGGGACCTCTAGAGATCATCTAGTCCAACCCCCCTGCTCCAGCAGGGACACCTAAAGCACGTGGCACAGGGTGGCAGCCAGGCAGGGATTGAAAATCTCCAGAGAAGGAGACTCCACAACCTCTCTGGGCAGCCTGTTCCAGTGCTCTGTCACCCTCACAGGAAAGAAGTTCTTCCTCATATTGAACTTTGAATCATTTCACTGACTTCACTGATCCACACCTTTCTTTTATTAATTTCATTGTGGAAACAATTATAGTTTCAGGGTATTATCCCTGTCAAATATTTCATGACCTATCATACATCTATCAAATCTTTTCTTCTCAAATATGAGAAAATATTCTCTTTATGGGAACTCTGAAGCACTCATGCAGATTGCACTTGGATTAAGTGTTGTAATGAAAATGCTGCCCAAGTGTATTTTATACTACAGTAAGTACTTAGTTCAAAATTCAATTACACCTACAGGAATATATTCCATGCCTGATTATCTGGGATATATAATAGTATCCGGGCAAAATAACACCAGCTCTGCTAGCTTTGTTAGTGCTTTTGAACAAGAGTTTGGGTGAAAATATTGCATACAGTCTGAATTTCCTCTTCTAGTCTACCAAAAAGTGGTATTTACTTCAGAGAAGTGAGAACAAGAAGACTACTCTCTTTGCTCCCTTCTGGATGTGCTCTTGCTTTCCCACTATGTCTACATGCTCAGAAATGTATCTGTTTGTTAGACCTTTTAAATTATACCTTAAGGTAAAAACAAACAAAGTGCTGTGGCTTGGGCTAGTACTGCACTTTGCAAAATCATGGTGTGCAAGAGCTACTCCAGGATTCTTCTGCAGCACAAATAACACACAATAAAAACAAGAGAAAATTCTGTTAGGGAGAAAAATAGATTAGCTAAATATTTTATTATGACTATATTCTTTGGGGAAACAGAAGATTTAATTGTATTTAACCCTGATTAAGAAAAATAAATAAGTAACATTTGGGGTTTGAATATCTGGCTATTTATATCTTTCACTCGCTTGCAGAAATTGTTGACACAATTCTACTGAATTCTTTGAGGCTGTCTTGATGTGCTTTCAATAGCTGATTTCACTTTTACTAGTTCATTGGTACTCGCGTCAAGCACATTTAGTTTTACAGTTATTTTAAGTTTATGTTATTTTATGTTAGTTTAAGTTATGTTATTTTGTTTAATGATTGTAGTATGAGCTGTTTAAGACAGCATCTATTGATATTTAGCATTTTAACTGTCTCCTAAATATTAAATGTGATCAGGACGTGATCATGTGAATTAGTTTTACCAAAAAAAGATATATTTTCGGTATTAAGTATATTGATATTATACACATGAAGGATCAAAAATATACAAAATCACTAGGACAGAGAATGTATTAATGTTAAATGTTACCATTTCATTTATAAGTTCACTCCTTTTAATTCTTTAATAGTTTTAGTATACATTGCTTACTTACTGACCCTTCCTTTTGCCTTTATTGAAAACAAACTAACACATTCCTTTCCCCAAATCTCCTATCTTTCTGACCTCTTGATACACTGAAACATTTTAAACTTTAAAAAGTTTTACAATGTGTTATATGACAATTCCCATATAAAATCGTCTATGCCTTATCTTAAAAAAGAGTTTAGGAAACTCTCTGTACGTAACATCTATCCTAAAAGAACCTATAGACATGGTAAAAAAAAATACATTTCTAACAGATTCCTTCAGACTGTGACTTTCAGTAACACCGAGACGGGATTTCAGTGGTGTTAGGAACGATCAATGTTTTTTTCACGGACACAAGACTTTCTGATCATCTGCACCAAGCTTCAAGCTAAGTACAGACTGATTATAACCCTACTGAATTAGTTATGGAACTCAGACAATTTGAATAAAGGAAGATGTCAGCAACAGGAAAGATGGTGAAGTTCTCTGCCCTTTAAGACAGAGAAACATTTTTAGAGAAACATGTTCCCCTGAAGATGGTTTTTCAGGGACAAATCTAAAACCATCCATTTTTCGCCCTTTTTTTAATTCTTATTTCAACTTTCATGTTTATACTGGGAAAGCCAATTAACAAAATAATTATCAAAACAGAGGTGCCCTGGGTTTTGCCTTTTAGGATCAACCACTTATCTTGTTAGATTTCTCTAACACCTCCTTGTTTGTGCCAACCTACTAAAAGCAATCTATTTTGAAAGGCGAAACCAAGCCAATGATTATGTCAGGCAGAAAGTTAAAGAACCCTTTCAAATATATTCAGGATACTAAAATATCAGGTATAAGTAAAAGATAATTTTGAAAGCAATACAGGCACAGCACAGGCCAAGATTGATTGTTTTCTAGATGTTTCTCTGAACTCACCAGCTTGTAAAGTTCATATTTCAATATAGCTTAATGTATGTGTGCTTAGTTAGCATGAGGGATACTCTCCTGTTTGGGCAAATTCTGAAAAGAGCACTTTGATAATGCCTAACCACATCTGACTAATACGTGCTAGTTCTGGAGATGGATTTCATAATATTCAGTCAAGAATCTTCATTCTTATACAATACATTTTGAAAATTAGCTGTCTTAGAAAGGTATGCATAACATCAGCCTACCTGAGCAGGAATGATGCAGCATCATCTAAGCACCTAACAGTTCATGCTTTGCTCATTTGGTACAAAGAGTTGGCCTGTTATTTGGATAAAGAGTGGTGTCAGCACCACTGCCATTTGCATAACATCCTAGTACCTGGGCATCCACCCAAGAAATGAAAGACCAAGATTAATTTTCATCTTAATCAAAGAGATTCAAATGCTTTTTTTTGTCTTCTCAGTAGGTGAGACCATTGAACATGCCTCACTTGACAGCAGCCAGGAAAACCAATTTTGGAATCAGAAGGATGACAAGTAGTTAAGATTCTCTATATATAAAAGCAGAAAGGTTTGCATTATTCACTGATATCTTTTGCATTAGGTGGAGGGGATAATCTTGATAGCAAGGAGTGAAATGGATAGTTTACTACAAGATTATGCTGATAGATTAAGCTAGGGAAATATTCCTTAAACCAGTGTGCTGATTCTAGTTAGTTTCTCTGTGTGACTACACAATGAACTTGACAAATACAACCAGCATTGTCATCTAACATTATGAAGAGCAGAGCTGTAACATGGATTGCTGAATATATTCCAGTCAATTCTATTGATGTGACCAAACAGAAAATGTGACATCACATTAGACAAAGTTCGTGTCATGTTCAGTATATTAATGACTTTTGATTTGTGACTCTCTATGCTAACTCTGTGGAAACACTTTGTTTAATTAAAGTTCTGAAAAGATCCAAATAAAAATGAATAAACACATCAATTTGTAATGCATTCAGATAAAATTATCTATACAATTCAGAAATGAAACTTGCAAAAAAATATTATCCTTCGAGTAATGAGTTTAACATTTGACTTCATAATCTTCTCAACACTTCTCTCATCCAGGCTCCTACGAAGTCCTCAAAATATGTGGAATGATATATTGTGTTCTGTTTAATCACTGACCATGTGAATAAATACAAGTTTTTTGGATGGAAAAAAGTGTTTAGAACTCTATTTTTATGGTATCTATTTCCTTTATCCATGTCTAAGCAAAGGCAGACAGTCCCAACAGTATATTTATATATATATATTCTCTTAGCAAAAGAGATATTATTCTCATTTATATAAGCATGCTTTTTGTCCTTTTTTCCCCCTATTTTGGAATCTTCTTAACTAACATAACCCATCTGTGACAGCTGCTCATGATAAAAACTCTCTAAAAGCTGCTCTGCTTGAAGATATCATGTGCTGTGTTTTTCTCTTTCATAACACTAAAAGTTATTAGAAACAATTGACTCATTTTTCAGTGCCTTATTACTTTCTATTATTTAATTTTGTTCTATTATTAAATTTTCTTGTATTCAATACATTTCTTTATAATTATGATTGAAAGAATTCTTGATTGAATGGATTAGAATTCAGGATCCTTGTATAAAGAAAATGTCAAATAAAGCAGGAAAATACCTCAATGATTAGGTTCATTACTGAATGAATGACAATTCTAGAAAGAAGAAAGGATCAAACAGGATTTTTTTATCAGCTGACTAGGAAATCTGTTATGGAAATATTAGAGAAGTTCAAGAAAACTTTGCAAAGTAGACACAGCACTAAAAGATTACATACTAGGAAACAGCAAATGATGTATATTGTGATTAAGACTTTTTAAAAATTCATGCATACTATAAAGTATTTCCTGCATTTGTTTATATTTTATAAAATTCAGTTAATATTATAAGCACTCAAAAGTTAGCAATGCCTTTCATTCTGGGATTTCCTAATTCATGACTATCTGAACATGCAATTTGACTACAATTCTTTAATGTCTGAAGAGAGTCTTGGTCTTTTTTAATAGAGGAAATTGAAAAAAGAAAAACAAAGAGAACAGAAACTCTATATAAGCATCCTTTGATCTCTCAATGCACCAGACAAAAATTCTTCCACTTGAAGAAATGAAGTAACTTGATAACACACATAGAGTGGTCTTCCTCTTTGTTCATTATCACTGGAAGAGGATAAGACACTTTGTTAGTGTTTGCTGACATCTGAGTTGATAGCAGGTAAGGAATGTTGGGTTCTGGACTGAACAGAAATAGCTGTTAGTAAGAAAGGACTTTTTTTGCCTTTCCCTTCTAGTCCATCAGCTCTAAAGTGCCTTTGTTTTGGCCTCTTTACCAATCTAACTGAAGCCATGTGGTTATATGGCCTATATCTAATGTGATTACCACATATCACTCCCCGCCTTTTTCTTTTCTTTTTCTTTTTCTTTTTTTTTTTTCTCTGCAGAGAATCTTTGTCTTGGAAAAATCTGAGTACACTGCCATCTTCATGGCTATCCAGACTTCCAGCTATCTGGTATTCTCATCAGAGTAGTAGCTAGGACTGGACTATTAAATGTCAAGAAACACCAAATGAGTGGCTACCACCGCCACAGTCCTTCACTATCTCGATGGTGGTTGTTCCCAAAGACATTCCCACATGCTTTTATGTCACCGATATAATTAAGGACCATACTGCAAAGTTCTGCAATGGACTACAGCATAATCCTCAGTATTTCAGACACTTTGAACTGATACTCCCTCACATACACACACACACACACAGAGTTACACTTTAGAACTAACAGAGCACTTCACAAGACTCACAAGGATTGGCCAAATTTTATGTGCTATGAATGATGCAAGATCGTGTCACTTGAGCTCAGAGCTAGAAGAAGGTACCTGGCCTTTTTACAGAAACATCAGTTTAGATCTCTGAAAAGTGACCACAGGAGTTATGCCTTATCTGTAGTTACTGCATATATGATGAATGCATGATGCTTGGTAAGGCATTCCCTAAGGGCTTGTAGGGTAGATGATATATTTGAAGTGTGGCATGGACACACTTTCAAGTCAAGGACCCTAATGAGCAACCTACCACCGGTTCTTGCACTTTGATGTGGCAGCAAGCAACAGCAAACCAAGTTGCAATTACAAGGCAAGCTGCAAATTCTGATGTATATGCCTTCAAATCTACCTTAATTCTCAGCCAGATTTGGACACATTATCACTGAGAGCATATCCCCATAGACTGGAGGCCACTTATTAGTGGTCTCTTAGTGCCAGCTGAACTGGCAGTATGTCATCCCTGCTAGGGGGAAGGCATGAGGCATTTTCAAAGAAAAATTTAACTGAGAACTGCTTTGTTGTTGTTGTTGTTTTGTTTTAATGTGGAAGAAAAAGATATAAATTACTTGTAAAGAATGTATGTCTCCCTAACTTTCACAATACCACTAAAGAGGGTTAGCTGAAATCTTCAAGTAAATAAATACATGCCCCATACAATCATTTGAATGCAAGCTGAACTATTGACTTGGAACTTTTCAAGCCAAATGGTTAAATTTCATTAAATTTCAGCAACTGAAATTTAGAGTGGAAAGTGTCAGGCAACTTGAAATAAATGGAGCTGCCAATCCTGCCTGTAATAAAACTTCTGCACTTCCACATATGCACATGCACATCCTCAAAAACCTAGTATGTGCTCTGATGGCAGCTTTTGCACAGAGACAGCAGAACTGGCAAGTCCCAGACAGGAAGAGTCCAGCATTACCAGAGTGAGTCTGGACTCTCTGGAGTGAGCTGGAAAATGGGACTACAGAAGGGACTACAGTTCTCCTCTGCAGACAGTGGCTCATAGGTCACATCATGCTGCATGTGTGGGTGATAAACTCGAGAGCTCGGAGTAATTAGAGCAACTTGTAGGTTATATGGATGCAGACGTGACCAAAGCACTGGCTGGCAGCCAGCTCTGCTCAAGACGAATTGGTGGTTGGCACTCTTCCTTTCCACTCAGCGCTCAATCAACTCCACTTCTGTGCTCCCTGCCTGTATGAATATCTGTCTAGCAGGAAATGATCCTGAGACAGGAGTCAAGATAGTGTTTCGTGATACCCCCGATATCATTCCCATTCTGCTAGCTGCTGTAAAGAGTGGGGTCAAAATGTGGTATCTGATTTTAAGGAGAGTGAATATTGTGGATGGCCTACTTAATGCCTGTAGGAGTATGTGGTTATTAAAGTACCCTTCCTAACCAGAGGCAAACCAGTAAAGCTGCGTGTTAGGGACGTTTAGTGGAGCTCCCACAGATTGGCAGCTTCAAGAGATGCTTTACAATAAACCAAAGAAATAAGCCAAAAAATGACATATTAAAATTATAAACGTATTAGAAAAGAGGCTTTATGACAGTGTTTCAAATATTTTTCAGATTTCTTGGTGCTACTTTCCAGCCTGCTGTTCCAGACTATCCCACAAGCAGTGTCACAGCTATAGGCTTAAACAGCCCTTCCTCTGCTCTTGAGGTTCTTACAGCTTTTTTCTCCCATTAATAACTACATTTAGAGCTATTTAGTAGAGTCTGTTCTATTTGTTTTTAAAAAGTTTTAAAAAGTTTTAAAAAGTATAAAAAAAGTATGTTAAACTGGGCAAGCTTCTGTCTTAAAAATAATGAGGAGTGACAGCAGTGAACACTGACACAGAAAAATACCAGATATACACTTTTATTTCTATTATATAGACATTTTTTTCTCAGACTTCCACTAATATTGCCTGTTGCTTGGTTTTTTTCTTTATATGATTCCAACCTTTCTGATGGTCTCACCTTTCTCACCACGCTGATTTTCAATATCATCATTTGGAGCCATGTAATGGAGGTCTACTGTGAAAGGAAAAAAAAAAAAGATAAAAAAAATAATAAAAAAAGCTCTGGACAGGTGTAAGGACCTAAAAAAAGGTGGCCTACTTTGGGGAATTAAGGTATGAATACTTGCTTAGACTGTCTGAGAAATGTTTTATATACCTGAAATTAGGACGAATAAAATCTATTTACCAGTTTTAACGTTTGATTAAACAACAGTTGCTCTCCAAACATTAATAATTCAAGCAATAAGTCGGATGTTTAAAGTTTATTTAAAATTTGTCCTTATAAGCCATAAATAGAGCAGAAGACCATTCTAGCAGTCTGGCATCTCTATCCTTCTTGGATAAAAAAAGGAAAAGGACCATCATGTTATAAAGAATTGGAAGCAAAAGGTATTGCATTTTTATCATCAGTTGCAGAGCTGGAAAGAATATTGTGCCCTAATTATAAAACAGGATGTCTTTTTTTTTTTTTTTTTTTTTTTTTTGCTGCTGCTGCTTCTCAGATCGTGACAGAGTTAGTTTTTCAGTCTCTGTAAAAGAAACTACAAAGAATTTTCCACAAGGGTCCTGAAACCATTTAAAACAGCAGCAAATATCTAAATGATATTTGAGACATTGTTCTCATGAGGTTAACAGCTGTTCTCAGCTCTTATCTTTCTGGAAAATAATGAAGATATTACATTCAGAGTGAGCATGTCCAGATATTAAATTTAACCTTAAGCTAAAGTGTCTTAGGCATTAACTCTGTAATATAACCAAAAGTGCTAGAAGAACATCTTGACAACATTTTTCCAGATGTAGGAAGGATCTTTCTTTTCCTCCTTTAAAAGCTCAGTCTCAGTCACCCAAAAACTGTGCATCAATTCCACTGAATGTGTATGATGATAGTTTCGTTCATGTTTTTTTAATGTTAATTTTTTTCAAGAAACATCTACTCACAACTTGGATTAGAAGATCCTTCTTCTGCTCTTTACACCAGGTATCTATCTTAGGGGTTAAAGTACTAACATAGACAGTAGCTAATGAATTTTTCAGGTAAAAGGATTTTAAGAGTCATCTTTAAAGAGAAATGTAAAAGCTAGAAAGCCTTCTGAGAGGAGGTGGGTACACTTGGTCTTCTGTGAAAGCTATTCAGTTTTATGTAAACACATTCCCAATAGAACAGGCACTGAAACAGAGACCTCCATCACTTTGTGAGTAACTAGACCAGAGTTTCTGCCTATGGCTGTCTCAATATAAAGTTAAGAATAGGCCTGGAAAATACCCATTTCAGAAGAATAATGTTTCCCAGTATTTACATTGCTGAGAATCAGCTGAGAGAAAACTGGTCCCATCCTCTACTTTACCGGGTACAGCTCCGGGTACAGGTGAGGACCTTCTTGTCTTCCCTAGCTCAGCCTCAAGACTGGAGGCTGCTGCTACTATTTTCTTGCAGAGGCAGAGCTTGGCCTGGGTAAGGCATTTTCACTGTGCTCATTGCTTACATTCTGATTTGGAAACCACTGGTCTAAGCTGTAGAGCATTCACCTACAGGAAGATGACCAAAACTGAATCTGTCCAATTCAAAATGCACATGCAGAAAGATGCTGTTAACCTTGTTTATTCTTTTTATTTTTATTTTTAGGTATTTTCTCTTTATGCCTCCCATTGACTTTCTAAGTATCCATTTTTTGAAATGCATATTAAATTATTTGTCAAACTGGAGAACTTTCTATATCTTAGTTCTCTGTAACACTCAGTTGAGAGTTAGCAAGTCTAGATATGCTTCAATTCACAGGATGTTTGTACTTGTATAAAGTAAAGCTTGTTAACAGAAATTGTTGAGCACAGCTCTCTAACATAGTATTCCCTTGGGGTGAGACACTTATAAGAGACTGAATATTGGCAAATGAGGCAGACCCAACACTGCTTAATAGCTCTAAAATGTTCGATATTGGACATGTTCCCAATTTCCTTAATAGTTAGACTGAACCACTCATTACTTTTCTTAAAGGCACCTAAATTATTTTATGGCACATCAGATGAGATATTTTGACATGAAACATCACATTTTGGCCAACAAACTAAAAAAATGTAGTTTTGCTCATGCCATTCCTTTTCTTTTCTTCAGCTAACTGAAATCAATCAACCACTAGCAATGACCTTCTGAGGACTGCCTTCTGGGTGTGCTGTGGAGCCACTAGTAGGAATATGGGAACATGGCTTTATTTCATTGGTCTAATCACTGGAAAGTTTTCCTGCTGTTA
Organism: Tinamus guttatus; assembly: GCF_059628265.1. NCBI lineage: Eukaryota > Metazoa > Chordata > Aves > Tinamiformes > Tinamidae > Tinamus > Tinamus guttatus. The sequence continues at coordinate 7,330,730 of NW_028288917.1, forward strand.
ACTTGCACCTTCTGCACTGTAGTTTCGGCCTATTACTTCTTGATCTCCGCTGACAGAGAGATCAGATTTTTTTCTTCTCTTTTGTTTATTTCAATATTTCCCATGAGATACACTTCTTTAAGCCAAACGCTTTCATTCTTTCTTGGTAGACCATACCTTCGAGATCTCAGATTACTCCTTCTGCTGTCCTTTGGACCTTTTTTTATTTGAACTACATTTTTCCTGAATGTGATGCCCAGAGCTGAACAAAGTCCGACTTGATCAGAATGGAAGCATTATTTCACATGTCTCACAGTCTATGCTCTCACATTATAAAAGTTTTCTTCTTGACACTTCAGAAACTTCTGAAACCTACTTGTTCTACAGTGAATTTGGCTTATATAGGCCTTAAAGTCTTTGCTTCACTGCTTCCCCAACTTGCTGCAAACCACGAGAGGAGTAATGATTAATTGAACAGAGATGCTTCAACTATTTCCTATACTGGATAATTCACTCTGTCACAACAACTATGGAATTAAAACAAAATAAAACAATCATTAAGAAACCAGGTTATAGTATGGCATGGTAATGTCAAGGCAAGCAGTCCTTAGGTCAGTGACTAATTCAACCAACTTCCCCTTACCTAAATCACAGCATCAAATTTCTTTATTAAAGCAGCATTATGTATCCAGGAAATCATCACCCCCGAATTTAACATGCAGGTAGTGTGTTGTGCAAATAACTGACTTTTCTATATGACCTCACAACCAAAATATATGATATGATATATTTTTTATTTCCTCTCCCACTAATGAAAAGGAAGCTAATAAATTAGCATCTAACAACTATTAGGAGTTTAAACCGGAGTTCATGGAGAGAGAAGGCTGGTAGAGAAAATCACCATACAGTATTCTGCAACAAAAGGTTGAAAACATTACAAGAAAAAAGCGAATAGAGAGCTTGAATAGGACATCTACTAAGCAAATATTGAAGACACTGAATTATGTCCTAATTATAGGAGTGCTGGCAGTGGCAAAACAGGGCACCTTAGACTTGCTGTGAAGGGAGCCCTGGGATTCAAAGCATTCGGAAATTTCAAATGGTCTCATTTCCAAAACTTGTTTTCATTTTTCGCTCAGTAGGAATAATTAAACAAAATACAAGTCAAATTTGCACCTGCTTCTCAATTACTTCAAACTGTATTTTAGGAAAGGATAGGAAGGGGTAAAGAGTTTACAGTTGCTTACTGGAAAGAGAAAAGCCATCCAACTTCAGTAGTTAGACAATGTAAGTAAAGAATACATCTAAGTCTCTTTTCAAAACAAAACAAACTCTGTAGATTTATCATGACAACGTAATAAAAATTTAGACAATATAAATCACTTTACTATAAATAGTGGCTTTTATTTAAGCTCACATGCAAATGAATTTGTTATGGTATGGAGGGTAAGAGATTAAATAAGTTCTGCCAAAATAACAGGATTAAAAGATACAGTTGCAATTCTGAGAAAGATGAGGGATGGTAGTGATTAGTTTAGAACTCCACCAAGCACCTTTGTCCAATTAGCCAAATGCTTTCTTTCTCTAAGCAGCTTGGAGGAGTACAGAGCTGCTGGCTGACCTATAAAGGAGGCATAAGTGTTGTTGCTGAAGGTAGTTAATCTTTATTTTGTCTTAAATCAGACATTCTTTAGAGATAAATATTCATTCCAAAAAGCAGGATGCAAGTACAAAAATTACACACAAAAAAGTGATTTCACTTCATAAGAATTTAAAAAATTCCTTTTATTTCATAATTTTTCCTTCTCCCATCTAGACATTAAGTTTGAGCCCTCCCTCAGATAATAATTTTTGTCTTCTTTCTGCAGGGTCCATTGCTCTGATTATTTCGACAGTCAATTTTTCTTAATTTTTCTATAACATTTTATGAGAGTGTAAACGAACTAAAATATTTTACTTATTCTGAAGTGATCTTCAGAATTAGAGAATTTAGGAATGATGCATCTGAAGAGCAGGGCTACATTAAAAGGTCATGACGGGAAAGCCTTAAGTAGTTATTAAATCTTATAAAATAGAATAAAATTGAATGATGTTAATAATATTTTTTTCCTTCTATTTCTCATTATACATGAGTCAAATTCTCAAGTTAAAATGTGGATAGGCCGCATTCTTTAACTTTCCAGTTTTTCCAAATGCAAGGTCCTGCACCTGGGGAGAAATAACCTCACACACCAGTACAGGCTGGGGACTGACCTTCTAGAGAGCAGCTCTGCAGAGAAAGACCTGGGTGTCATGGTGGACAACAAGTTGACCATGAGGCAGCAGTGTGCCCTCATGGCCAAGAAGGCCAATGGGATCCTGGGGTGCATTAAGAAGAGCATCTCCAGCAGGTCGAGGGAGGGGATCCTGCCCCTCTCCTCAGCCCTGGTGAGGCCACATCTGGAGTATTGTGTCCAGTTCTGGGCTCCACAGTATAAGAGGGATGTGGAGCTGCTGGAGAGAGTCCAGCACAGGGCTACAGGGATGATCAGGGGCCTGAAACATCCGTCCTATGAGGAGAGGCTGAGGGAGCTGGGCCTGTTCAGCCTGGAGAAGAGAAGGCTGAGAGGGGATCTAATCAGTGTCTATAAGAACCTCAAGGGAGGCAGTGAGGAGGATGGTGCTGGCCTCTTTTTGCTGGTGGCCACCAACAGAACTAGAGGTAATGGCCACAAACTGAAATACCAAAAGTTTCACAGGAACTTAAGGAACAATTTCTTAACATTGAGGGTGACAGAGCACTGGAACAGGCTGCCCAGAGAGGTTGTGGAGTCTCCTTCTCTGGAGATCTTCAAAACCCGCTTGGATGTAGTCCTGTGCCACGTGCTCTAGGAGACCCTGCATGTGCAGGGGGGTTGGACTCGATGACCTCTAGAGGTCCCTTCCAACCTTAAGCATTCTATGATTCTATGATTCTATGAATTGTCAGAAACGCATGATTATTTGTATACCCAAGGACACTCAGTTGATCCCAGGGTCTGGTGGCTTTTTTTGGTTACGTTAGGATCATAGTGTAAAGCCCACTGCAGGGATTGTCTCCTTAGCACTGGAATTAAGAGGTTGACAGCTGGGCTAGAAAAGTTAGGATTGGCATAATGACTTGGCCCAAGTATTTGCCTTTGGGGTCCTTAATAGCTCTCCATGCTGTGGTGGCCTTATGGATTCCATGAATATGAATCTACCCATAGCGGAAACAACCCCAGAGCACTCCAGTGTTTACCACTGCACAGCATGCTAGTAGTAGGGGCTTCACAAGGCAGATTAATAGATTCACCAACCAGAGAGGATCACAGGCTTATTCAGTATCTCGTTCTATTTAGGGCAGGGATTGGATTTCACCTAGTTACCTTTTCTGCTGAAACCACTAACATGTTCACTAATGTAAGTCTTCCAGGAAGACATCCAGTCTCAGTAGAAGAGATATAAAACCCAAAGTTTCCTTTTTTTTTCTCCTTTTTGTTTTTGCAGGTATAAGGTACTCCTGATTAAGGCATGTCATTTCATTTCTAATCTGACTGTGCTTTCTTGCAAAGTTCGGTTGTTAATTTTGTCATGTCTGTCTCTGCCTGATTCTAAGAGTCTGTATTTGTACGTGGAGAAGTAACTGATTTTCAACTCATTTGCCAAACTGAAAAACTGAAAATATTTTTTACTCAGTTGAAAATCAATCTAATTTATTTTAAGTTTTGGCATGAAACTAGCAAACAAAAGGCTTGGATCAATTTGAAATATTTAGTTTAGCTCTTTTACTTGACCTCTTTTCACTTAGGTCAATTTTTAAATTAAAATCTTGTTTTCAAGCAATGTAACAAACTTCAGCTTTAAAAGCCCCCAAATTAAAAGCTTTTCACCTTTTGCTAAAACTATCCACATTTTCTAGCGATTTCAATCAGCATGAAACTCCTATTCTGGGTGCATTTGCAATGTCAGAATATTTCACAGGATGTTTTTATACTTTGCAATTGAGTTATCTCTCAAGCTTTTATTTAATAACCAAAGCAGATTGAGGGGCCTTAAACACATTCTTCTGCTCTCAAATCATGTTGCAACCTCTCCAATTTCTAGATATCCCATGCAAAATGCAAACACCAAGATTCCTCTGCAGTCTTTAATAATCACTTAATATTTAAAAAAAAAAAACAGAAGAAAAATCAACTCCCTAAAATCGTAGGAAAAAGAATAAGAAAAGAGTTTGACAAGAAATATGAGGGGAGAAGGAGGAGGAAGGGAGAAGATATGGAACTATTCTTCCTTTTAAGCTGAAGATGAGCATAGGTGAATGGAAGACACTGTCTATGTCAGTTTTTAAAGTTCAGACAACAAAGTAGCATTTTTTGAAATAAGCTCAGAGAATCCTATAGGTCTCATGGAAGTGTTACAGAGCCTTATAGAAGTTAACCACATGAGAAGCAATTTTTAGAGCATTGATTTCAGAGGATGTGACCATGCCTCAGTCACAGAGAGGAGTTTATACTGAGTAGGAGCAAGCAGAGTTTCTCATGGGCTCAGACTAGTCTGGATGGCAGTACAATAACTGGCTGAACAAAGGAAAGATACAGAAACGTGCAGTTCTGTTTGTCTAATCAAGCAGATCTCCTCAGACCTCTTTCTTCCTGTGGACTGGATTAAACACAAAGCGGATGATGCCTTGGGGGTTCGATGTGCACTCAGTGGGACTACTTAATGGAAATCAGAAGATGGCCAGGAAATCACAACAGGATAAAGCTACTGGCATAGGAAGGGGGAAGGGCTTATCCTTCGAGTATAAACTCAGTCAACAAGCCTACATCAATCCCATCTCCTGTGGCTCCTTCGAGGAGTAGTAGTTGTATCACAGGCATGAAAACAAAACTAGAAGACTGCCAAGCAAGACCAAGCAAGACAACTTTTCAAGTACTAGCTTCTCAACTTCATTACCACTGTAACACCACCACACTGATTTTGCAGACAGGCATACTCTCTGTTTGTCCTGGCCAGGTCACTGGTCAAGTTTGCCGCCGCTGTGTTCAACCTTGTCTTGGTAATTCTTTCTTTGCTTTATTGTTTCTGGCTAACTACCTTTAAAAATATTTCTATACCCCTTCTTCTTATCTTCTCCACTGCTCTCTTCTGCTACAAAACCCTATAAAATGGCATGAAATACATTGAAAAAAAGCTTGCCTTTGTTGAATTGGGATGTAAAAATACATAATTTCTATAGTTTCATCCTTCTGGAGACATAGTAGGGAATGCTTATACCTTAAGAATGAGGTACTTCTTCTTAGACCATGACCCCATTAGTGAGTCGATCACTACTGTGTCAATCACACAAGTTCACGGCACTCTGTTTGCTGTAGCAGACCATCTACACCAGAAATGTGCGCTGAAGCTCCTCCATGCAAAAATGGGGAAAAAGTGTGTCTGAGGCAGGACTAGAAAGAGCAACTCCAAGAGAGTTTCCACACTGAAGTGGAAACCTAACCCTGCTGAAGTCCATTAACTACACTAGGGTCAGGATTTCACCCCAGCCTCTTTTTTCCTGCTTTAAGTAAGTGTGTGATTTGGCAGGGGAAAAGTTCAATTGAAGGCACACAGTTAGACTAGACATAAAACAAAGAGGCGAGGAGGAAAAAAAAGGCAACACAAAGGATTACTTTAAAGTTAGACCTCAGTCTACACAATGAAGGAAAGCACATAGGTTTCAACAGGATAAAAGCAGACTTTATTTTGTAAAGAGATCTCGGATGAAACAAAGGACTGTAATTGTACCTCCTATCTGCAAATCTGAGGTGGTGAAGGAAAAGAAAGTGGGTGGATGGTTAACAAGAATGGCCTGAAACCATGCTTTGTTAACAGAGTAAAATTAGCTTGCTGAGAACCTTTATTTTCCACATAACTTTTAACAAGAGCATTATTTTACATATCTCCATGGTAGAGAGCCCATTTACAAATTTGTAACAAGCAGCCACTGAACTCGAACTAATTTTTTCCTCTGTGTTCTGTTTCAGCTGCTTAATTAATGGCAATGTATTTGAGTTGGCTTGCTGGCACATGGAGAGCGGCTGGTCTATCAGCACGTCCCTTTTACACATCTTGTGCACTTTCACATTGGCCTATTAGCAGCTTCTAAAAGCAAATTCTAGCCTAGTGAAACTGGAAAATGTTTGTAGGTAAGAGTATAGCTTGTTCTTCAAAGAGTAATTCATGGGACTGTATTTGAAATACAGGATGAGTCAACTGAAATTAAAATGGAGGAGTACTGAATTCAGATGTTCTTAACATTTATTTGATTTTTGAAAATATGAAAAGCCACATTGGGGTCAGACCAAAGGTCCATCTAGGTCAGCACCTGCCTGCAGCATAAGTCAGTAGCAAATGCTTCAGGGAAAAGTGATACTTCTCCCCACCCCCACCATACCTCCCAACTACTGGCACCAGATCATCCCCCACAGAGGAGCTGAGATCTGTAATTTCTGCCTGTTGTTTTTTACAGTTAAATTTTAGCAAAAATATACTGTACTTGGCATCATAAAACCTGCTCCTTAGTGCAGAGGCATTATTAGATGACAGTTCATTCTGCTATTTCTACAAACCATCTGTGGTGGAGCACTGGTGATTACACAGGAGTGAATTTTTTTTTCTTCCGTGTTTGTATGGTGCTTGATAGCAAGGAAATTGTGTGACCTGTCAGTGCTGCCCTCCAAAAACACTCTTGGAATTGGCTAATCTGGCTATTGTTTTCAGTTTCCTTTCTAACCTTTTCCATGATCTTCGAGTCTTTGGTATTCCAAGGGAGCAAATGCAAGATACAGACTGTCCCCATCATTTGCTGCAAAACTTCAATGGTTTTTGGCTAAAAATGTCCTCTACAACTTCACCTCCACCTTCACCTTCCACTCATTTTTTAGGGCTTTTCTACCTTGCAGAGTGAATTTCATCATGACTTATGTCATGGCAGGTGTTCCTCTCCCCTCACCTTCTTAACACAGGAAGCATATGGGGCATTACCCACAATTATTACCCCACTGAATGTCTCTACCAGCAAAGAGGACAGAAAGGCCAACTGGCCAGTTCAGAGCTTCCTTTCATAAGGGAAATTCCATGGGAGTTCTGAGGCTTGTATAATAATAGCCTTATTCTGGAATATTTTCCTATATGAACTTCATGTTCAGCTTATGGGCTTGGGGAAAAAGAGTTTTAAAAAAATATAGGTAGAAGCTAACATTTTTGAATAACAACTGGAGAATGTGCAAGTTCAGATTGAGTTTCAAATTGTCATGTTTGGGGGATTGTTGATTCAGACTCTTGATGTTATCTGAATGTATTTTTCTAGGGTTTCATTTTTCTTTCAATGTTTAAGTTCATTCAAATTTATTTTGCAGATCCTGCTTTGGAAGAGGAAATCCCAACATTATTAAATTCATGGACTCGGAAAAAGGAAGGTAGAAAAAATATATGCTACCTGGAAAAATCAGTTGATTGATACTGAAGGCCTCTCTAACCAATTTAAAAATAAGATTAATCTCAATACATATCATATATTCAAAACCATTTAAAAACTGCAACTTAGAAACTATAGTTTATTGCTGCAAAGTTTAGGTTCTTCTATAACAGCGAAGTAATAGAAATAACAATTGTACATGTATTTGACTGAATTATGTGTATATTTATATTTATTTTTATATATTATATGTATAATCTGAATTATATATGAATTTTTAAAACAATTTCTTTCTAAAATGTTCAGTAAGCCTATAGTAACACTTTTTTATATGTGTGTATCTAGCAGACTTTTTAATACAGGAGTTACAATATACAAAGTACAAAACAAAACCAATCAAATAAACACTTAACTACAGAATAGATACTTTTTAAGGTTTTCATAGTGATCCTTTTATCCTTTGAATATCTCCAGATACTTTTTTTTTCTCCTTAATTTCCCTCTTTAAAACATCAGTTATTCTTTCTATACTTTTTTTATGGTTTTAGTCTAAATTGTGCTGCCCAGTTCAAGATGTTGGTGTTTGCTATAGAATGCTCTCAGACTGGAATTCAGCAGTCAGTCTCCCATGCTTGTGGGAAATGCAGAATTTCTACCTCTAAATTGAAGCACTGTTTCAAAGCATTCCTTGCTGGGCCAGATAATGCCTTTGCATTCCCTAGCACCGATGAAAATTGGCCCAAATTCATTGATTTTGCAAGGCTTGGATAAAATCCTGTGGTAAAAAACAAATTAGCTATTCCTGAATCTCCTCTAGCAAAGGTAGAGTATTTGCCAGCAAGCACATGATATCCATAGTGTGAAAGCAGCTATCCATGTTCTCTTTTCTCAAGTGAAAGAGCAAAAAGTAAAGACATAGAGTAGAAAGTAAATGATTAAGTTGCCTATAAATGTAGAAAGCTAATCAAAGGTGATAGCGGTGGTAGACAGACTGCAGAGGAAACCATAAGATTCACTGCTAGGACCACAATATCATGCAGCGGGGAAGGCTGCACCACCAGGCACACTCCAGTCCATCCGCTGAACTTACAGCCAATAAACTTGTGCAGAAGCTTACTTACATAAGGCTTGCTAAAACTCTTGCTAGTGCTAGATCCTGTGTTTTCAATTATGTTTGAGTTTTCCCCTCTTAATAGATGTCCAGATTTTCTAAGAAAGATTTAAGTGCTCTCCTGGAGAAAGGCTGAATATACATTTTTATTTCTGCGTTTGGAAAATTTAAACATCTATGATCCACTCTGGATCATCTGGAGACAGAATCCTTTAGAAATCAGAGGCAAAAGGGCCTTTTTCTACAGATGAAGGAAACAGTAAACAAATGTAACACAGATTCTCTTCAATTATACTTCTAAAGAAGAAGCCCCAGCTTAGTGGTCAACCTCACAGTTCCAGCGCTCAACCTCTTCTTCCATCCCTGTTGGTAGCTGTGGTGAAGGCTCTCACTTAGCATGTAAGCACATAAGCGACATATAAATTCACCAACTGAATTCCACCATCTCTAATATTCTGTGATCTTTTTTCCAGGCACACAAAGCACACAAAATCAGAATATCAACAATATCAAAACTTCTGTGACAATAAGGACTAAAACACTGACTGTTCAGTGAAGTTGGAAGCAACTATGATATGCTAATTATATAGCATAACATTGAAACTAGTGCTAGGACTTGAATGGTAGGGAAAAAGCTTTTGATAAAGCCCTAAGCATGCATCAAATTATACGGGGTTATCAAACCATCACAATGTCAGTGATCTAACATGCTCTGTCACATAACTATTGCCAGCCACTTACACATACTGGTGAAATAAATATGCAATGCATGAGAGGATTATTCTCCTGTAAGCCATGTATTAAAAACTGGCTTATTTCCTGAAATGTGTGATGGTTTATGTCTCCCAGCATTCTCATCTGTATATTTAGGCTTTACTACTCTAACTCCGGGGGTTAGAAATACACTGGTAAACGTCCAGCCTTTCTTGGATCCTGTCTCAATGAGCTCTTGCAGCAACGAGTTCCACCAGCTAACCATGAATGGCATGAAGAAACATTTCCATATGTCACTTTTATTGCCAGGAAATCACTCCGTTTTTCCTGTTTTCCTTTAGCCAGTTGATCTTTCTGATGAACAAGGTGATCCACCCAAATCTAGCAGCTGTGAATTTCTGTGATTCACATGGTGAGGAATGTGGTATTACATGGAATTTTATACTGAGGCAAACGCACACCCATCTTTCCAGAAGGCTGATACACAGCACACATCGTGCCTTTCTTTACAGTCCAATTCTGCAACAACCTGTAGAACTAGTTTAAAGTTTGAAAGTGGATGAGGGATCTTTTAAGTGCCATATGTATTTAAAAAGTAATTGTCCTTATGCCTTTGATGAACTTTGCCTGAAGGCTAATGACCATAAACATTCCTACATAATAGTAGTCTTCATTAACAGGCCTTTGACAGTTGTCTTTAAGAAGAAAGAAAAAAAAAATTTGCATGTGCTTGAATGTCTTAGAGGAAATAAAATATTTCTTTTTTTTTTCTTTCTTTTCTTTTTTTTTTTTTGAGTGAAATGAATGTGATGAGGCACTGGCTGCTAAGATTTTCTGTTTAAAAACACTGTGTGGTTAATATACTTTCCTCAGTAATGTTATGAAACAAGTACAACTGAGTTTATAGACACTACAAAGTTATTAAGTTTGCAAAAATTAGGAACATATTTAATTTCTTTTTCAACGTCTGCTGGATTCTAATGTTATCTTTTTTTTTCCTATTAAATTATTCTCTAAGTAATTTCTTCACATTCTACAGATTGCTGGAAGCTATTGTGAAATCTGACTTTGTCAGTAGTGTGGGCCATTTCAGTTGCTTTTCCCTGCTCTGGCCAACTAATGTTATTATGTAAGTAAGTGACTTAAAATGTTTGTATTTTTATGAGCTCCTGCTCGTAAGAGCAGAAATATACAAGAAATATAACATAGGCAAAATTATGTGGTTCAGGTTCAGTTTGGAAAACACGGCACACGAGAGGTGTCCATCCTGTACTACAGACGTGAACCATAGAAACATACATGGATTTCTTCAATATGCTTTTGCATATACAATGTCCACTGTGTGACCTTTTTGAAAGCTAGAAGTTGTATTTTTTTTTCAGAAATATATCTTGGATGTTTTGTTCTTTTGTCATTTTGTAATATTAAATGAAATAAATGGAGTGTCCCTTGTTTTTTCCTTAGAAATACATCTCTATAGAGTAGAATTGGATACAAAGCAATTATTGTTCAGTCCTATTCAGTGGAAAATTTAAAAATTGTGTTAAGTAAGTTATAAATGTAAAATGGGGCAAGGAAAAATAAATGCATTATAATGTTATGAAAATGGAAGAGGAAATGAAAAAGAAACTGCAAAAGATTTGAACTCAATTTTAAACTTTCCACAGAAAGACAGACATGAAGGCAAAGTGCACATTTGCAGACTACACAAGACATATTAAAAGGATTTTAGTGAACTGTGAAAGTTAAGCAACCTTTTTTTAAAAAAATATTAATTTGTGGGAGTACAGACAACCCTTTCCCAATATTGGTTACATTTACAGTAGCTTTCTTACAGTGTCACAATTCTCAGCAGAGGCAGAAAGCACATAGAGCAATTTCTTGCTCTACAGTAATTATTGTATCTGATACAACCAAGCATTACTGAATAGAAATTACCTCTGCATGCCTACAAATAACTTTAGATTTAACAATGCTGCTTTCTTAGCAATTTGATGCAAGGAAGTGTTGGCACCCATATCTTCCAACTTTCAGATCTTTACATTGGGATAAAATAAACAAGCTACAGTTTTACCAGCTGAAGCTCCTATCCAGTCAGTTTTTAATTACCTCAGTTCTATGGCCAGTAGATTTTAGCTTTATTATACCTCTTGCCCTTTCCTCCCCCTCCCAAGGTAGATACTCCTCTTCTAAGCCTTTCTTATTACTATCTTTATGTTGTGCCCAAAGGATTTAACTATACATAAATGTTACATGTATCTAAGTTCTAGAAGGATGCCTGTATAAATACAAATAAATACATTAGGATTTAATACAGAATATTATGATTTATATGTTAAATATAAATATGTTAGGATTTAATAATAAATATATTAGGATTCAATACAGGAGTTTGGCTGACAAACTAGAATCACCTGGAGAATTTCTGATTTTTGGCTGCACTTGCTTTTATCAGATTAATTTATGGTGAGAGATTTACTGGAGCCTGCACAAAATTAGAAAAACAAATCCACTTATAGTGGAAACTTCTCTACCATGTAAAAGCCTGTTAGGGAATTCTCTGGGCAATCCACCACTACTCGCTTCCCTTAAACACCTTAAGCTTCGATCATAGAATCAAACCTATATAAGAAGAATATATCTTTTGGTCCTTCGAGATACTTTCCTGAAAATATGAATGTTGAACAGTCAGAAAAAGAAGGCGAAAAGTCTACAACTTCTGTCTTTTCATTGTTTCTTCATAGCATAAAATTATTCAAGAGAGAGGTGCCTTAATTTCACTACACAGGATGACAGTTTATGTTTCTATTCTAAGAATACTCTACTGTAGAAATAAGTCTGAATAAGCTTCTAGAAATAAGCCTGAATACTTGTGAATGAGCTACTATTAAATGATTTTTTTCTACCTCTACCTCTTATTGCCAAGCTTCCTTCAGAGACAACTCTTTGTCATTTGTAATGAACATTTTTTATATATTCAAAGATCATTTATATTATTTTCACATCAGTATAGCACATTTTAGCTCATGTTTTTTTTCTTATTGAAAGCGTGCATATCTGAGCAGAATCAGACTTAGTGAAGAGAACTGAGGTCCTATTGATACTAGAATACAGTGCGTAAACAGAAGAGCTTTTATGCATATGTCAATATTACTGAAAAATGCTTCATATCATGATCCCTAGTACATAAACCTTAGTTAAACCTTGATTGGCTGTAAGGAATCCCAGTGTTTCTTCCTATGTCATTTCTTCAGTTTCTTTCTGCTCACACAATTTGTATATTTGTGTTTCATACTGAAGAACTTTTAACAGAGAAAACTATTTGCAAGTCAAATTTAGAGCCACACAAACGAGAAAGCTATTTCATGGATTTCTGGCCTGGTATCAGGAAACTGTGGAGAAGTAAACATTACATCCCATCTACTGACCATGAGGTCATAGTACACACAGTTATGAAAAGTCATTTAGAAACTGCTACCTCTGGTTTTGGGGCAGGGTGCTCTTTAGTTTGTACCTATGAATACTATAAACCCTAAAGATTCACCCTTATAGGAAAAAATCTGAGAGTTATGTTAGTCCAGCACTGAATGCTGTTGCTAAATGCAGAGGTTTTCTTATTAAAAAGAAAGACGTGTCAGAACAGGAGGAACAAGTTATTTGCACTGTAGCAAGAAATCCTCAGATCAAGCAGCTCTTTTCAAAGTGTGATTCTGGAAGGTAACAGCTGCTCAAGATTTTGCTAACTTGCAGGAGATTCATGACCAGTAGATTAATTTGCTTTTCACCAATTATAATTTATCTTACAACAGGACTGTTTACATTTTCTCTGTCATCTACATGCATTAGCACCAGGTTAATGTGCAAACCATATACTAAATTATGTCCTGTATAAATCTTTCCTCCTAAATACCACAGTCCTGTCCTTACTTCCTGAGAATAACCTTTGATCTTCACATCAACAACAAAAATAATTACCATCTCTGCCCAACCCAGGACAAGTCATTTCACTCCTAAATAGCTGCACAGCTGGAGGCAGATGTGCACTTCTCCCTAGATAGACCCTAGAGGGTCTTCCACTAGGCTTTATATCATACTTGTCATTCGTTTATCAGTGTCCCAATGTTGTACATTGGAAATGTGTGTAAAACATTCTCAGAATTTCAAACAATAACAAATCAGAATGGGGGTGGGGAAAGAAAAGGCTGTAGGAAAAAATAGAAGTCTTCCAGCTGTGCAAACTTAAGTAGCTGTGTTAGTAGAAAACAAACTCTCAAAGTTACATTATCCGAAATTTACATCTTCAGCAAAAGTTGATTGAGGAGATGCATTCATGACTTACAAATCCAGTGAGATATTGATAAAAAATGTTCAAAAACTTACTTCAGGACGTACAAGGCAATCAAAATCATGGTATTTTATTCAGAGGAATCATGTACTTTTTTTTTAGAAACCTGATACTTTTTGAGATTTTTCATGTTGCAGAAGACAAAGTACTTCTGTTTTCTTCTTTTCAGGAAAAGATATTTTTTCATTTCAAGCATAAGACTCAAAATTTAATTCTGTTTTTCCTTTAATTTTACTTTGGTTTATACTTTAAGACAAAAGTATTTTCCAGCACTGGTGTCTTTTTTATTTCTTAATCATACGAAAATAACTGGTTCTGCTACATTAGAAAAGTGAATATTAAATAAGCACTATGAATAAGGGAAATGAGGTATTTTCAATAATCTTTTTTTTAAGATATAGTAAAAAGAATTTAAAAGACAACAAAAATAAAAAAGTTAGATTAAAGAAATATATTTTTATCATTAACCCATGTAACTCAAGATTGCAAGCTTTTCAGAAGCAGGCATACAGCTACTGTTAAACAGTTTATTAGAGTTAAGTTTAATAAAGAAAGCAGTGTATTTTATATAAACCTTTAAAGTCAATGTAATGACCCAGCTCATATTAAAGAGAATTTATAAAACCCTTGATCCAATATGGCAGATGCCACTCAAAATGAAAGATTATTTAAGGCAGTCACAATAATTAGTCTCATAAATACTTTTGTTTTCTTTTTCTTTTAATTCAGAAATCAGTAGGGTTCAGTCAGAAAATGTCAATCATGCCTAAATGAGATGGAGATGAAAATATAAAAGAACTTTAATTAGAGACCTCTTCCTTTTAGAGCTATTTACACCATCATCAGTCTCCTGGGTCTCTGCTAGCTGCATGGGCAGTCCTGAGTTGCTGCTCCTTTGCTCACCACAACAAACATTTTCACCTGAGAATAGCTGCTGTCCCAGCTCTCTCATCCTTGATGAATGCTCTTTTTACTCCTGTAAGCACGTGTCTATCGACAAGCGAATAAAATGAGCCAGGACTTACCCAGCTCCCACTCTTGCTCGAAGGACAAATGGTTTGGCAACCCATCCACGCAGCCTCATTTCCCCCAGGTAAGATGGCCGGTAGGAAACAGTCCCCCTAGCCAATATTACCTCCAGAAATGAGCCTAGACATGAAAAGCTGAAATTACACCCAGAGAGACTATAATACTAACAGCAACAGCAGTTTGTATGTGGACAACCAGACTGACCTGGATAGGACCGATGTGGACAGCAGGACAAACAGGTGCCCTGGCCTTGTTTTATTAGCATTTATTAGCACAGACATAGCCGGAGCGACGAAAATTGTCATCCTGATTCATTAGAAATATTTCAAATATACAGATGAAGTAAACAGACAAACTTTTTGAGAGTACTTTTTGAGAACTTGAATATCTATTGTATGTACAGTTCCCCCCCCCCGCCTTTTTTCTTCTTTCAGTGAGATCCCCTAAAAACAGTGCGCTGGGTGTGATGAAAATTAGATCAGCTGCTATGTAAAGATCTCATATTACATTTGCCAGAGAACTGCAGTAAACTCTGTTGGTCTACGTCTTTTTAACATTTCTGTGAATGGAAGGCTTCAGAGTGACCACAAGGTTCGGAGTCCAGATTATATAGCCTGAAGCAAATGGGGAGTATCACATTCTATATTAAACATTTTTCAGCTAGTATGGCAAGGAGTGATACTTTTGAAAGCTTCTAAGTGACTTAAAATCCCCTTTTCAACTGGGCCTCTCTACTATATATGGTATAGTCATTAAAAAGCAGAGCTCCTCAGCAGCAGTGTTTTGCATACCTTACTGTCCCCAGGAAGCTCACATGCAGTTGTCTGGTACTTAGGGAGAGTTAGGTGCCATATCTGGCTCCTGGAAAGCTGAAAGAGAACTGACTAAGCTAACGAGCACATGGTGATAAAGCAGTTTTGGAAGATTTGCCAGTCTGTGTTGCGTGAAGAAGGCTCCATATAGATGGAATTCATGCCATTAAATCCTTTACAAATTAATATTTTTGCAGTCTTAGGCACAAAACTCTGTACTGGTGACAAAGCTGATGGCTAAAAGTATTTCTTTTAACCTGAAAAACTGAATGTTATAGGCAAATATGTGGTGATTTGGTATTCAGAACAACTTGAGAGGATTGTAGCACATGTCTCCCATATAAGTTCTCTAGTCATTAATGTATTGATCCTCATAATCATAAATCTATATTCTGCAGACATATAAAATTCCAGAAGAACAATTGTGTCAGGCAGTCTTTTATCCCAAAATAATCTTTAGAATTGAAAGTCACTGTCCATGATCCATGAGACATGCCTGCAGATATTCACTTAATTCCTCTATGACTGATAACAGGTTGCATGCCACGTACCTGGGAGAGCAGAAAGGCCACAGAGGAGCTGCAGGAGCAATCCATAGATGGAAGATGACGGTGAGTCCCTACTTTCCCATGCAATGGAATATGCTAGGTCTTAGGAAGCTCTGGCTTCAACTCTTCAGTCACTTGCTGCCAGAGTGATGATTTTGGATGTGTCACAGCTCACATGGCACCAGAGAGATGATTTGGCCTGCAAAGAGGAGTCAAACTTACACTGTTCATGAACATAATAAAGAAAAAAAAATGTCATAAAAATTTCGTAGTTAGTATGATTGGAAACTGAACATTTACAACCACTGCGTTGTTGAATAATGGGGAAGGCTTCCTTCTTCCCACTTGTGTTTAGTGTTTGGCCTAAACAAGTGTGCCCTGCTGAGGAGTTTCAACAGCCTGAGCTGGCCTCACCACTGGTGACAATCCTGCCCATCCTTTGCTCCCAGCCTTGCTGTCCCTCCCTTTCCTTTACACCAACCTCAACATTTGGTCAACATTGCTTTGAGTAAGGGTGCTACGAAAATCACTGCTTTTTTCTTTTGTGTTGATTTTCTGTTGGATTTGCATGCTGAAATGACTCATCACAGAGAGGGCCAAACAAACTCTGAGGACTCTGGCATCCAACAGTTCAGTCAGGTTATGTTTACAAACCAGCTCTTCAAACCTGCCAGTGAAACCGGTAGGATTGCCTCGGCTTTGCTTTAAGCACAAAAGAATTTAGCAACTTAGCAAGTGTTGCTAGTCCTTGAATTACCAAGAGTAGGCATTAGCTTACTTTCATACAGTTTTGTGTACAGTGTCTTAAGACAGTCGTTCTGTCTCACTCTTTTATTTATCTATTTCTTCAAACCTTCATGGAAAAAGATGTTTAAAGTGTAAGACAGCAGCAGATAAACCACAGGCCCCGTAGCTGAAAAGATAGAAGACCATCTTTATTTTTTTATGGAGCATGTCTTTCCGTGGGCATCCAAAGCTTGAGAATTGAGAAGTACTCTAAATATCCAAATAAAAAAATAATAAAAAAGAAAAGAAGTAATTCTTCTTACTCTAAATCTATTTCAATAGCAGTAAATCAGAAAAAAAAATGTAGGAGCCAGAGAAGGAATAAGAGTTTATGCTAGGATGCTAATTACATTTCCGTCATGTAACAAAGTTGTTGCAAATGCTTTTTATCAAACAAGAAGAGTAAGTTGATAAATTATAGAAATTCAAAACTATTTCAATTCTTGGTAGAACCCATGGGATTAAAGCCTGAACTTTTTCCTTCTTTCCATTATTTGTCATTGAGATGTATGCCAGCTGTTGGATAAAGTCCATATCCAGGTTTTATTTCTGTGTGCACAGCACTGTTATTGTGTGCTGTGAGATGAGAAAGCTTCACTTTTAATTGCTGCAAATGACAGAGTCAACCCTTCATGTGACGTCAATCAAATATTATAAAGCTACTTTAAAAAGCACCAGCTGCGAATCTAGTCCAGAGACTGAAATTTTAAGTTTTATGCATGACACCTCAGGTAGAGTGACATACGATGATAAAAAAGAAACTGTCTAAGCACTATTGTTTTCATGCAAAGTCACCGCAGCCTCTTGACAACATGCACTGTGACAGATATATGTGGATTGAACATCTGTGCTCAACAAACCTCAAATAAGAGCAAAGTTTCTCTGAAGGAGGACGTGAAAGCCTTAAACCACATGCTTCTTTCTGCGCTATCCTTGAGGGAGAAAGTTTACTGCACTCTGGAGTACACTGTGCTACATATAGTATCTGGAAGAAGCCACAAATCAGACAAGTACAGATTCATAATCCAGAGAGACCTATCTTTTTACAAAGGATTTTTATCTCTCTTCCAGGGAATTCAGAAAGGTAAATGAAAAATCTAGAGTTTCGGGCCATCATATTGTGTTTTGGCCTTTCTAGTGGGATTCTAAGCCCATAAACCAATTCACTGCACTCAACAGTGCATTGCTTGTTTGAAATAGATCAAGTGAAAAAAAGACTGAAAAGCATTTCAGAGAAAGCTGGTCTGTACCCCAGGAGGGGGTTCTGTGCATGCAAATAAAGTACATGAATAATAAAGATCACACTCAAAGACACATAAACTTGCAAATAATCAGAAAATTAGGCGTACTAACAAATGGTGTCTTAAATCATTTTTCAACAATAGTGCATGGAGAGGAGAATGAAATGTGCAGAGCAACTAGTGAGGCTGAAAAACTAGTAAAGGGAGAATTATCATGGTTGAGAATTCATAGAACATCATGGTTTAATATAATACGTATATAGAAGTGAATTTTCATAAAGAGTGGCACACTGATCTAAAGGAACAGATGGTACAGATGAGAAAATGAATTTTGCATTGCCATTTTGTTTATGATGCTCATACTTTCTTGAACTGGGTACTGCCCAAAGAGCATCTTAATTTTTTCTTACAAGGCTGAACTTGAAGAGCAATTTGAAGGGGGGAATGAGAGGGAAATTTATGAATCAACTCAGTTATCAGAAAAGATACAGAGACAGTATGAAAAGCAAAGAGACAGGTAAGGTTGCTTGCAGTTTGCTGTTATAACAGGTAACACAGAGAGATGTGAGAATGAACAAGAAAAGGTTGGCCAAAGAAAGAAATATTCAAGCAGGCCTTAGTGTGGAAGATGATCATTTTTGATCATCAAGTCAACAAGGAAATTACTTGAGGTATGATACTGCAAGACAGAGGAGCAGCTGGTAAAGATTTTGCACTTGGAAGTGCTGAGATATCAAGGAGATGAACAAGACAGAATCACTAATGTAGATATAAGAAATATACTTACAGTTCACCAGCATAAGCAGGCCAAGAGGATGAAAAGCTAAAGAGAAAGTTAAGAAGACAATGTTTCTGTGGGCATCTATGTTCTTGCTTAAGGGTATTCAGTCCTTCAGGATGTTCTGAGTATACCAGCAGCTATGCAGGAGATGAAACAAGTTTATATAGCCAGAAATCAAAACAAGAACTAAACTCACCTGGGGATATCACCTCATCAGTATTTCAGTTGAATACACAGTCTTCTTGCTCCGAGCTGTTTTTAGATAATTGTCTTTCTCATGACCCTTGTAATCTACAATTTCATCTACTTTTTCTCTTTTTTAAAAAATCTGAAAATAAATTAAGAGATGCTAATAATGCATCTTTCTATGCAGGAAGTTCATCAGAATCTTAGAGATTTGCTTCCAAAGGAAAAATTGTAGATGGCAATGGGTGTAATAAAATTGAAGCATAAAAACCAATCCTTTTGATTCTAGTGACACTAAAAAAAAAAATCTTAATGGAGGTATACTGTAAAGAACATTATAACGAGCATTTCTACTTCTGTATGCATTATTCACACATAAATCTTTGCCATCAGGGAAATAATGATCAATGCAGTCGCAATTTTTACATAGCCATTGATTTCAGTTCTCTAGCACCCTGTACCTTGCACCAACATTTATAGCTCTGCAAAGATTAATGTGATATGATGAATCACTCCATTTTGTCACTAACTAAAGAAAAATCCTCTCAGTTACAATGAGCCATCAGCTAGGGTATTTTCTATAGTTCAGTATATAATGTTTCTCATTTTTTTCACAATATGTGTATAATTGAGAAAGCAAGAAAACTCAGATTCTAGAGAAAGTTGTTTATGAGGAATAAATACAATAAAGAAAATAATCTTTTTCTTGGGATGACAGAAGAATTTTTTAAGAAGGAGAAAAGTATTAGATTAATCCAAGTAAGCACAATAAGAGAAAATTTGGAAAAGAAGAACCCAGATGAATAATAAGTTTCTTCATGATTATCAATAATGAAATATATCAGATGGTGTATATATATTAATAACATATATGCACTTAAAGGACTACTGATATGTCTGAGTCCTTCATTATTATTAATGCAATTATCCTCATGGTTCTCCTGTGACACTAAAAAATGTTGTTTTTTCTGTATTACACATAAGAATTGAAGAAAGTACTTAAATCCTACTAAGCCAAACACATATTTGAAAATTATCACAAAAAGAAGTGTATAGGCAACAGAATTAGGAAATTCTACTCTGTCTGACATATTTTAATCTTTAAATGTGTCACCAATACTAATTTATTTCAAAATTTTTCACTTTCACTTTTGTATTTTCACTTCTATTTCATAAAGGCATGGGGCCATGGAATTTGTTTTCCAAAATTTCATATGGAATCAGTGATAGAAACAGAGACAACCCAGAACTTTCAGGCCCTTCTCTCTTTCATTGAGTGAAGGACAATGTTCCATTTATTTGCCCTTGAAACTATACTTAAATTATAATAGTTACTTATATAAAATTACCTGAATTTTTGACTTCAATAAACAGTCCACAGATTTCCTTAAATTAATTGAGTAAATAATTTTGATAGTCAGCAGCCAATAAATACTGTTTTTTTCTTTACAAACTGACAAAATTGGGAAGAAAGGAACCATACGTACATAGCCAAGAATACATATGAACTGAAAATTATACAAATACAGAGGCTGCTTTAGGAAAATACTTCAGGCTGCTTTTATTGATCTAAAGGTTTATGTCTTTGTGCATACCAAGCAAAAGTGAAATAAGATTGCTTTGTATTCTATTAAAATCTTACTAACTGGACTGTATACTGAAATAGACTCTTTAAAATAGAAAATACCAATAGAAAATCTTGAGAGAGATTGAGAAGATGAGTGCTGTCAGTGGCTTCTATTCATACACAATTTAGCCAACATCAAAACTATCAATGGAACATTTTCTATTTTAATTTAATTCTCTCAGAGTTTTCATCATTGGACATGTATGTGCATTTCAATATCAGGCTGCCAAAGTTAAGGAATTCTCAGCTCTGCACAGACGACTCTGCTACTTGGTATCTGATTTGGTTAACCACTTCACCACATCTTTGAGACAATGCATGAAGCAATGAAGCTGTCACCTTTTTGCAAAACTAGGATTCTCAGAGATGAAATGAATAAAGATAAAAACAGTCAAAAATACTCTTGACAGGAAGTTAGTCAGAAGATGGTGCTATTATAACAGAACTTCTAAGGCAGCAGAAAATATGCATATACCAAAGCATACAAGACAGATGCAAAAGAAAGGAAAATCCAAGTGTTAATGAAAATTTGATTTCAAAGAGAATTGATGCTCAGCATGTTGTTGAACGCAGCTTACAGAAACAGACTTATTGAAATGAAAGACCCTTGGATTTATGCTTTGGCTTGTTTGCAATATTCACAGCAAAGAGGATACACAGAAAAACATAATTTAACAGCATTGCCATTCACAGATCCTTGCAAATTCATTTAGATCTTCTCAGTTTACCTCACAGACTCACAGATGATCAAGAAGTATTTTATGCCATTTTGTGTATTGCCTTGTCAAAATATAGGTTCTGAATGAAATCCTGCTGGCATTGCAAAAACGTGGAAATATACACTAACACAGTTACTGCAGAGGCATTGCCTTTGGGGCCGAGTTAGCTCAAGTATCTACACAGCACTGGATTACGTCACAAAGAGTAGCCTTAGAAGCACGTTCTTGTCTC
Source organism: Tinamus guttatus (assembly GCF_059628265.1). Taxonomy (NCBI): domain Eukaryota; kingdom Metazoa; phylum Chordata; class Aves; order Tinamiformes; family Tinamidae; genus Tinamus; species Tinamus guttatus. Next base: position 7,352,299 of record NW_028288917.1, read on the forward strand.
TTTCTAAGGAACGAAATGCAAATTGCCTGACTTTCCACAAACAGAATGCTTTTTGTGTGTGTGTGTGATGTAAAAAGATTTAAGTATGACTGAATAAGAGAATTGGTGGGGAAAACGAGCAAACAAGACTGTAATTACCAATACACCTGGGTGCACATAAATGAACAAGTTAATTACCTAGATATCAAAAGGATGATTAGGAATGCATGAAATAATTGGAATTGCCCACAGAAAAGTTAATTGTGGTAACTGAAATGATGTCATCTGCAAGTTTGGGGCAATCATGAAAGCTAAAGAGGAAGGCAGAACCATTGAGCAAAGAACAACAAAAGTGGATTCTAATATGCGGCAGAGTTCTCTCAGCTGGTAGAAAAGTATAGTATCATTTTTAATATCTAGAAAATAAAGAACATATTTAATGAAAATCAAACAGGGGAGGGGTGTCATCTTCATGATGCAAGTAAGGTAATGCAGGAGGTTACCACTCTCCCAAAGGAAGTTACCAAATTTAGTAATCACCAGCAGAGAAATACTCAATCTAAAAAATGCAAAAACTGGTTTGATTAAGCAGCTTAATTAGCCTGGTATTACTTGAAGAATTCAAATGAGCTTAACAATGGAAAGTGTTAATCTGCTATAGCACTGAAGCAGGGCCAGGATATAAGCATTTTGCACAGCCATTGCTGCATACAGAAAAGGACATCTGTCCTGATCTCAAATATACCCTTGCTGTATAAGACACAGTTAAACTGAGGGCTTTGAATGATGTGCACACCTGCAAACAGCTGCAAGCTTGTACAAAGCTGCTCTTTCTGCCCTGAGGCTAAAGACTGAAAGGTAATAGATTTGCATTATATCATAGATAGTTAAATGTAATACAATGATTCTTGCCTTGACCATTATTATTTGACTCATTTCTTACGGCTTTTTCAACAGCAGAGGTCAGTTAAGGGCAAAGGTTCAGAGGAGTAAAGGTCTGGCAGCAAAACACTGTAGAAAGCATTTTGCAACGCTACTCCTCTATTCTAGAGTAAATGAGGACAAGCACTATTGCTTCTAGTGGAATTTGCATTTACATCACGGGAAAAACTAGGAGAATGGTAAAAGCTTGCAAGATGGTCAGTAGAAATGAGGTGTAAGGTGATTGAAGATAGGGGTCAAATTCTTTCCTGCTAAAAATGAGCAAGCAAATGTAAGTAAGACTTCACTCAAAAGAATCAGTAGAAATTTCAGCCAGCAATAGCCTGGGAACCTCAAGTGTCAAAAAAGTCAATTTATTGAAATGAAGATATATTTTTAAGCACTTTCCTAATGAAATACAGGCATTTTCAGCAGACTTTACTATGCACTGCTCTATTAGAAGCTTCTCCTGTGTGTCTGCCTTGGATGCACAAAGATGCACGGTTCCCAGACAGCCTTGCTGTCTGGATTGTGTCAGAGCAGGGAACCCTGCGGCTTCCAGGCTCCTTTCCATGACTCTGGGAACTCGCAGTCCCTGGGAGTCCTGGCTCCTCATCAGGTTGTGGAGACACCCCATGGGTGCAGCTCCTGCCAGCCAGGCTGCCAAGCCTTCCCATAAGGTATAGGAGCAACCTGCTTCTCTGCCGTTGTCTGGTCTCTACGGATCAGTAATTTTTTTTAAAACCTTTCAATGGAAATTTTGGGATTTCTGCTTTCAATTCCAGTCCAAATCATTATTTTTTCAGAGTCTGAAGAACTTTAAATCCTGACTTTCATCTGATTCTCACTGTGGACAGGTGAGAGGAAAGAGTAAAAGCATAGGATTTTTGTTATGAGGACGATAAATCTGAGTACCTAAGAAAAATAAGTAGTTAATTATTTTCTGCCATAACAAATGCTCTGATTATCTCATTGCACAATACCAATAAACAGAAAGAATCAGAAATATGTTCATTAATATTTCAAGGCCACCGTTAATTATGATGGATTTCATATTGACATCAGTGTATTAGAGAATAAATTTCTGATCCTGGCATATAAATCCTGAGGCAAACAATGTAGATCCTGCTAATTAACAACTCATTAATTTTGACTAAATTAATAGATTTCAAAACATCAAATGTAACCTAGCTCAATATTCTGCTAAAAAATTGTTTCTTTAATGGGCATCAGAGTTTTTTTACCAGCTACATCCATCTTATTATTAAAGAAGAGACCAAATTTGATTTGTTTCTTGCTAAATGAAACCAATACTGGTCACAGGAAGATTTCATGCACTACTATGCAGTTATCTACATATCTTTATCCACAGACTTTATAGCATTATAACAAACCAAGAAACTTCCCAAATGCATGCAAAAATTAAATAAAAAAGTGAGAAAAGGGGGTTTCTCTTAGCTTCACATCACAATTAAACAAGTAACTGACTTGGCAGGTCTTGTCTTTGTTCCATCCCTGCAGCACAGTTTAGGAAAGTGCATTCCCTGTGGGAGTTGTTAGTTTTGAATAATAAAACAGATAACATGCGGAGAAGGTTGAAAAGAGCTGTTTCAGAGGTTAAGGGAGAAACACTAATTTTGAAAATGAATCCCAGTGGTGGATATATAATTGGCCCAAATAAAGGGGAACATACTTTCTTGTGGCAAGTTCATACATGATGTCTCAGCAACCAAGAAAATAATCAGGCATGGAAAGCTTTGTTTTTCAATTAGATCGATTTAGGGAGTTTGATCTATGTGCCATGTTTCTTCACCACATCTTGTTTGACTTTTAGCCTCTATGCAGTTGAGCAACTGCAGGTTTGAGCCTAGATTTCTCTTTTGTGGGAGAACTTTGGAGAGACAGAAAAAGCCCTGTCAAAGTTTTCTCCTCAAAATTTCATTGAAGACCTTTCTCATTTTTAAAAATGTTTCTGCTCACAAGTCTGCTGAAGACCCAGAGGAGACCAGGGCAAACTATACAGACATCCTGCTGCCATACTGCTGCTTCAAGTTAATTCTCCAACAGAGCTGTTCCTTAGGAAATATGTTTTCGTCATATCTCTAGGCAACATCTGCCCTGAGATCCCTTGCTACAAAAATATTAACAGTCTTAACTCATTGCTAAACATTTCATGGAGCAGGAAGAAAATGTGAGGAGAAAAATCCTCCTGATTTTCTCTGATCACTGATCTCAACTCTACTGATGCAGACCATTGAAAAGGTGCCTCAGAATCTGTTTCAAGGAGGTATTGGTTGTTTTCGTAGGAGTAACATTAAAATATAACCATTTCCACATAGAAAATGTGCAGTCTACACAATGGACATCTCCCACTTTTATCAGCCACTGCTCAGATTTCAGCAAACAACCTTGAACTGGCAAAGCTACTTGGTAAATGTAAGGTCTAGGTCCAGCTAAACTGTGCATCAAAAGTCAAGAGAGACAGGAACTTAAAGCGTATATATCAGTCCAAAAATGCTGTGAGGCATGTGGAGGTAGAGCACTGGGATATAGGGGATCTGGTTGTCTCCCTTGCACCGACCCACTTCTGCTGTTATCTTAGGCAAGTCTCTCCGACTTTCTGTACCTGTAAAACATCAATGACAATACTAGCACTTATCTTTTCATAAACCATTAGCCCTCACTGAAAACCTTCAATGAAAATATCTTAATTCATATTAACAATAATAATTGATGGTACCCATCTGGAAGAAAAGCAGTGCAAGAACAGAGCACAAAGTATTTAACTGGAAATACAGCAGTCATAAGCAGTATCTGTGCCATGTGTTGTAAATATGGAAAACAGAATACAAAAGACTCAGTTAAATCTCAAGAGATTCCCAATTCCTCATGTACCACTTTTGGCACTGATTTAAGGAAGTTAAAATGGCAAGAATACCAAAAACCAACTCTTGCTGTTTTTTTTTTTTTTTTTTCCCCTTGGAATTTTTAGTGTAGGTTTCTTTTGTTTTTAATCAAATTCTTGCTCAAGCCATGTGAGTAAGAATTCAGTAACACATTGTAAATCACAGTCTGCAAGTCCTGTGACTGCAGATGAGATAGTAAAAGATAATGCTATATAACTCACATGTGGCTTGTTCGTCATTCAAGCACCACATGTCAAATTCTCCCTATGCACAGCTGAATATGTGAGCAGGAAAATTTAGTACAGAATGTAAAGAACATAATTTTAATGTCTTGGCTATTAGATTCCTTTGCTTCTAGCAAAACCAATGCAGATTCTTACAAGTACAAGCCTTCGTTTTTTTTTCTTGCCCATTTCAAAAGCATTCTGAGTCAAAGTCAATTTACCATCAAGCTGTTTCAAAAAATGAGGTGACAAAAAACGGAACAGAAGAAATGCCCAGCAAATGATACAGGCAACTTCTTTAAAATAAATGGTATTCTTTAAAATAAATGGAAAATCGTATACCAAAATGGAAATGTCTGAAATCAAGATAACAAACAGAACTTTTACAGCAGCATAATATTATTTTAAAGTCATCACAGATCATCAATTACTACATGTGCTCAGACATGAAGGCCTATAGCACATATGTTGTCTGGAGTAATCTTTATAGTCTTTGGACAGAAATAGGTGAATTGCAATCCAAAAGTGCAGTTTCTCTCTATTGACCCTACAGGAAGTCTAAATTCAGGTGTCTACAGTATAGATGTAATTCATAGCATTCATCTATGTAGTGCTTAGGAAAATGAAGCCCCAAACTGTCTGACACTTGGATCCCATGATAAAATGAAAACTATATACTGTATTATAGTTCTGTAGATACCAGTGTATAAGAAAAGACAGCTGCAAAGTCCTGTGCAGCTATAAAGGACATCAACTCCCTGTTGTTTGGAATAGAGGAAGCTTTAACAACTTTGAAAAGAACAAAGTTCTGTCATGTGTCCTGAATGATAATGCAGTAGAATGATCCTAGTAATTATATATAAAAATATACAGTACAACTTAATGAATTCAACATTATATAATCATATATTTACTTAATTTATACATACATATGGAATTATAGATTTTGGATACGACATAGCAAAGGAACAAAAATAGTACCCTATTAGGTATTATTGGAGAAGGGGATACCCAAACAAGTTTACACCAAACACACAAGGAAATATACACACTTTTCTGGAACATGCAGAGGGTGTGATGCCAAATTCCTTCATTTCAAAGACAGGAATGACCAGGTAACAATCTATAGCTTTTTTATACTTTTTTGTTTGTTTGTTTCTATTTTTAGTGAATTTTGACTGCAGTGCTAGTAGCTTGGAGACAGTGGCATGATTTTAATACTGTATGTAGGTGGTACAATCATCTGCAGCTTAAGAAGCAAAAAGATAAAAGTCATTTTTCTATAAACTCCAACAAAATCTATCCAAAATTATTGACAAACTCTTGCTTTTGCCTTTCAAAGAATACACAAAGCTGGCCTCCTTTTATTATGTGGTTCAGAATCAAAATCACAGCACAGCAAAATAGTATTACAGGTTTATTATGTCTTAAAATATAGAAATATATTCCAACAGCATATTTTAAAGAATAATATAACAATAATCTTCAATTTCTTATTCTTAAAATGGTACACCATTATTCAAAAATATATTACTCAATGTACCCCAAATTTAGTTTTCATCAAATTCTATTTAGAATAACTCAAGTTCAAAAAGCATATCCATCTACCTGATTTATACACAAACCAGTACAGTTTTTGAAGACAGCCCTATGAAATCAAACTTTCATTATTTAAGTATTTTGAAATGGAAATTCAATAGGAGACCTTATATTTAGAAACACACTATTGTGCACCTAGACATAGCTAAGTAGGGAAGGCCAGTATAACGTAGAAATGGAAGTATAAAATGGAACTGTAATAATAAGAGGAAAGAGCTCCAGAGACTGACAGAACTGTTAATATTAAAAAATAATAATAATAAAGAGTGCATGCGTAGAAAAGATTTATGGTAGTACTCCAATAGTAAGAAAAAATAAATTAGTTTCTGCAAAAAAAGACCGACAGACGCATACACACAGGCATACACACGTGCACACACACACACATTTTATCGGTCTACCATAATCTGAGTTTTCTGAAATATACTTTAAATAACCACTGAAGTTATAGTTTAAATGAATAGATTCACAAAGATAGGAGAAATTGAAATGGTCCATTCATTTTTAACAATACTCTGAGAACTGTTTAACTGTAGCATATTTAATCAAGGCAATTCATGATAAAAGCATATACTACAATTAACCACATTAATAAAGAGAAAACAGGGTTTCTATTTTCCCATTTTCATAATACTAAAGCAAAGGGGTATCCAGAGATATTAAATCTTGTAACTCCAAAGCAAGCATATGGTTGTGGTGGTGAGAATGATTACTATCTGGAATTAAATTGTGCATTTTACAACCACAGGAGTTTATTGAGGCCAAGAATTTAGGGGTATTTTAAAAATGATTATAGATTAAACTATGGATTTGAGAATTCTCGAAGTGGCAAAAGTTGATGCTAATAGAAGATAAGGTTAAATCTCACGTCTCATCATTCCCACAATCTCTAACAAATAGGAAAGTCTAAAACAGGCTACAAATAATTAACCAATGGCTCCTTTTGAAAGGTGTTTTTCATTTTCTTCTGAGGAGAGGCAGCACCAGAAATGAGACCCTGGGTTAGACAGGTCACCCAACTGTCCCTGGGCAGCAGCTGCTGCATCTTTCTCCTTGCACAGTCAGAAAACAAACTGGGAAGTGGGACCTAAGCCCGCCAAACTCTGGGCTTTTGCGTGATTTGGGTATAGTCAATATACTGTCAGGAGGAGAGAGAGGCTTTTGTGTTTGTTTGATTTTACCTTTTTCTGTTATTAAAAAATATTTACCATAGTATTGCCATAGGTAATAAGCTGACCTGATTTGAGGTAAGAATGTTGTAGTTCAATTTTTAGTATTAACATGGAAAACTTATAGATGGAGTCTGTCTCCACAGAATTCCCGAAGCTTCGAGCCTTTTGAAAAATCTACAACCCACAAGCCAAGAAATAACATACTCCTCCAGTTACACTCATCTTGTTAAAGAAAATAGTTAAAACAATTATGTGCAACCTTTTAACTTCTATTTTCTATCTACTATTTATTTACTTAAACACTTCAACATTTCACTTTTTCTAATGGAGCAGAACTTCTAAAAGAAGAAATATGTTTAGCCAAGCAGTTTTGTTTATTTTTTTTGCCTTTTTTTCCCTGTGCCTTTTTCTAAATAAATACCCCACCACAGTTTTCTTTGGCACAATATTACCAAACGTATGACCAAACATATTTTAGTTTCTTTAACAATATAAAGCAGTTACAGAAGTACTGGAATTTCTCACTTAAAAAAAATCTACACAAAGGTTTTATTTTAAAATATTGAAATGGAATGAAGGGAGTTCCAGTATGTTCAAATGAAAAATCACTTTTTGAAGTTCTACTGCATACAGTAAGGTGACCCATAAAATAAATGGTTTTGAAATTTTGTTCATACAAAAGAAACTATATACTTTTAAATAAATAAAAGCTACTATATACATTATACTGTACATTTAAATGAGAGATGACATGAAATGGAATAAATTTAGGGTTGCCTTTTCATCAGCAAGGCTCATAACTGACTTTATTACAATTCTGAATAAAACCCTCTGCTTTAGATTATTTTTTTTTTGTTCTAGTGGCAACCACATGAACGCACTACCATATTCCTGTATTTTTTTAGGATAACATTGGAACTGTCATCAAAGTAGAGCACGGAGATTGCATTCAGTTTTGTTGGTGCACAGCATGGCTTTGGTACATGATCAGGGAACATCAAATGAACCTGAAAGACAGATAAATACATTGCTCATATATCAAACAGAGTGGTACAAGAATCAGGTCAGTGCAAAGCATGACTATAGAATTCAAAGGGTCCTGTGGTTACAGATTTTCTTTGGGTAGCAACTTTAAATTCCACCTTGTCTTGTGAACTTTTCACTGATTTCAACTCATGGCCAGACCTACACAACAGCTGATGGAGAGATAAAATAGGAGGAGCAGCCAAGACAAAAGTGGTTTTCAGATGAAATTTAGAAAAGCATCAGAGTTTAGGAAAGCACTTAAACATATGGTTAGTACCATCTTTGTTCAGGACAGCACTTAACATGAAGCCAATGCTCAGGACCCTGGACTCGATGGGCTCGTTCTGAAACACTAGTTCCAGCCTGTCAAACAATAAGATGTGGGTTTCCAGGCAACATCAGTGTATTTTTAAGGTCTTATCTAGGGATTTATGGAACCAATTCTACTTCCACTGGAGTCAAAATCAATTTGTAAGGTGGGTGCCAGCTGGACAGAAGGTCTGGGGAAAGGTTTGAGACAGAGAAGGCTTTCTGTACACCAGGCTGGAATATATCAAAGGAAGGTTAAGGAAAAGAAAACAGTTTTGAACAGCATCCCAGAATGAACAAGATCTAGTGGAAATATCTGAAAATGGGGGGAAATACAAGGTCTTAAAGTTAGATGTAATATTCTACACATGCTGAAGACCTGGTAACTGGGGAGGCCAGAAAGGAGGGAGTTGTAATAGAGAGGGCAAGAGATTATTAAGGCATAAATGAAGACTTCAGCAGTAATAGCTTTCCTTTGTATGTTAAGTCTTTGTAAATCTGTTATAGCCATCTGTCTTGTGGTGATATAAACCCAGAGTCTTTGCCAGACAACAGAGAACAGTTTATCAGGAAACGATTTTTACATAACTGTTACCATGAGAAGATCTTTTGAAATGAGCAATAATAAATCCTGAAGTAGCAGTTTAGTAAGAGTTTAGACACACATTTAAAAACAGTTTAACAAATGAATAGCAAAACGCTGAGGAATGATTATGTCTTGCCTAAGCAGATGTTTGCCCTGCCATAACTTCTTGGCCCACCAGCCTCTGCCTCTCCAGCTATGAGCTTGACAGCTCTGTGAATGTGTTAGACTTGCTGGTCTTTTTTTGCCAGAAAGATAACCTGGAAAACCCTGCAAGCTTTTAAAATAGGCTGCTATGTTTTTCTCTCTCTCTGAGCTGCCTTTCCTCCACCGAGCTACATGACCGTGCTTTTAAAGAATATCTTTATTAAGGTGAGAATTTCAAAAGCCTGCAGGTCAGCATGAGGCTGCCTGCTAATCTGCTGACTGCAATGACCAAGCGGTCAATTCCACCTCAATACTTTTTCCAAGGCTCACGGGAAGAGAGATAAGAAAATAATACAATAGTAACTCATTTAAACATGATCTATCTTGCATTTATATGCATCTATGTGTTCTAAGTTTAGTATCATTTCTCCCACAGAAAGAAAAAAAAAGGAAAATGAGGGAGGTACTGACCCAACATCTCTCCTGTGCTTGTTACAAAAGAAAAAAAAATGAGTCAGGCAAGTTTGGAGGGGTACCAAGGAACAATCACTTCCCAACCCAAAGAGTGGGCTTTTTCAGCATGGTGTAATCAGGATGGCTGGGACATGATTACATTTGGGTTAGGGTGGGGTGTATGAATAATTGTTTCCCAAGCTATCCCCATGTGCACACCTTGTGTAAATCTGAATTTTATATAATTTAATCCAGAAAGCATTCAACTACTGTTATCTCATCTAATTTATGTGCAGTTAAAATTTAATTAGCCTCATGATTTTTTGGCTGCATAACCGAATGCATGTACAGGATATGCAGAGGGAGACACACAATTCCAAAAAGGCAATAAAAAGGAGGGAAAATTTAAGTATCCACATAAAAAAAATACATTCTGCAGAAATTTCTTAACTATGGGAAATTAATGATTTTTGGAAAGAGTAGATGCACAAGTGAAAATAGCAATGAGACACTTTTTATTTCACAGTCCATAACTGTAGGAAGGAACTCTAACCTAGGGATCTCACTGGTATTGGCAACTTTTCTGGGCAATGTGCAATGTTTACATAATGCTAAACTATTGCCTTGCTGACTTATTTATTTTCATTTCATGGCTGCATATGTGTTGTTCTTCATCATCTCACGGACACATTACTATATTCCTTCCTAACTAGCATTTGCTTTTCCCCTGCACCTGAACCCCTTAACGCAGCCCTTCTCTTTATTCCCAGCCTCTGACTTTTCCCCTTCTTTTCGTGAATCTTGCTGAGTTGAATTTTGGGCTAAAGGAATAAAATATTGCAGCAGTGTAATGACTTGTGGAAAGTGCATAAATAAGAAGCTGAAAGGAAAAGGAAAGGAAAGGAAAAGGTCTCGGGCCATATGTTTTATTAAAAAATGCCCCTGCCATGTAGGAATACTTGCCAATTTTCAAAGGCAAAATCTGTTTTTTTGTTAGAAAGAATCAAGCAAAACCAAGTTTCCTTGCATGGGCAAGTGGGATGTGTTTATTTTTACCCAGGAGGGTAATAGGTGCACCCACTTTTGAAGTAGAACAGGTTTCTCAGGGTTTTATAGTCAAAAGCAAAGAAAAAGACCATCATCCAGAGATAGACTCAGCAGCACAGTCTGGTGGTCAGGATACTTTCTTGACCACCAGCTGAAATCAGGGAGAGCCTTGTTTCTCTAGTCACAGTTGAGTGCCTTGACCTTTCTAGAAACTAATGAGGATTGGCAAGCATTTCCTATCTTGGTTTTGTACTCCTACTCTCATCCCGCTGTTTCTTAGTCTGCCAATACTAATGCTGTCCAGAGGCAGTTATTTAGCTGGCACAGGTGGAAAATTAATATCAGACACAAAGCATAATGCTTCAAAATGTCCTAGGTGTCTTGCCTTCTGGAAGTGCAATGCATCCTGAACCGTAACCAGACATTTTGGGAGTAGAGGAGGCCTTGCCAGTTGATACAACTCAGCTCCTCCTTTTGGCTGCTCCAGCTAAAGATTAGCCTAAGAACTGGCAGAAGCAGAAAGCTGGCTGCAGATCTCCTCTTACATGTACCAGGCAGAGCAGCAAATCCAAACACTTGTTTAGAGGTTGTGTTAGCCAGGCCTGACTGAACAGAGTGTCTCACATGCTAATGTATCTACTTGCAACACTTCCCATTAAACTACATTTTGAGCTTCTCTGCCAACAGTTGATAGCAGGAGTCCACAGAGTGGCTATGTATCTGGAGCATTTCTGGAAGGTATTAACATGTAGATATTAACATGGGCTGTGAAAAACTCTTGGAAGTGGGGCTGCCTCCACTTTGCTTCATGCTACAAAATTCTTTGGTGGAATGACACAGTCTTCTAATGTAGCATTGCATTTGAAATGGAAAGTAAACCCATCCTACACCCTGGAATGCTCATCTGCTATTCAGCGTAATCCTCAAAGCATGGCTTTGAAATGAGCTATCGTTTACAGAAAAATAATCAAAATCCAATAGTAGCAAACAGAGAGGAAGAGAAAGACAGATCCTGTGCCAAGACACTGGCAGCTACAAAACAGACAAGGATAACCTAAGCAGGGGCGTACCAGCGTCTGCACTATGGCATGATTCGTTGCATTCATGTGGGCATTGAGTGGGAATGAACACTCTCCATCGCAATAAAACGCAGCATAACCTTCCGGTGCAATAATCCAGTCCTAAAAGGAAAACAAGTGAACATACTCATTTATACTTCTCAAGTAGAGAGAATTTAAAACTATATAAAACTAACTAAGACTTATCCAAAGACAAAATGAACTCCATAATGTGGCATGTAAATGTACTTTTTTGCCAAAAAAAATGTATTTCATTTGTTCCTGCAAAACTCAAATGAAAATTCAGTTAAAATTGCAAAACATAATTCTCCTAATTGAAATTCCTGAGCACTTTTTGATGTAACAGAAGTAATTAAAATGCATTCTCTCGTCTCAGCCTACTCAATATTATAAATGCTATTACTGCATGAGACAGAAGATTACAAGTGATTACCTAGTAGAATTGTCACTGCAAGGTGCATTTTGACTACTTCCAGCAATATGGACAGCACAGGGAAAAGATCACACCCAGGAATATATTTTAAAATTTTAATAAAGGCTATACATATGTTTTGTTGAATTTCTTCTTCGCCAGGCAAAAGAAATGAGCTATGGTGGGAAGAGGGGGAAAGAGCCAGGTGCATATTCCACGGAATTAATTTCTTTTTATCTCACTTCATCCCAAGTTTCATTGTTCAAAACGCCTTTTGTTCTCCAACCAGAACTTTGAATTATTCTAGTACATTTGTGACAAAATCTATGTGCTTTTCTCTATGGTCATGGTCCAAAGCTCTGAGATGTGTCCTAAAGGATTGGAGAGTTTAACACACAAAACACATAATTTTTCTCTAATCTATGAGATACCATGAGGAAATGTCCAACGACAGTGGGAGAAAGTAAAATAAATTTTCATGATTAGAATAGATAGAAAACAGTATTTGTAACCATACCTGCCATCCTAGGTCTCGGAAACTCACATAAAGTTCATGTTTCTTACATGCTTGTTTTTGCTCGCTTGTGTTGTAATCTACGGGAATAAAATAATTAAAAAATATATATTTAGAAATACTGCTACAACTGACAGTATTTAGCAGGGCAGTGAAAAAAATAAATTAACAGAAGTAAAATTGTCTTGATACAACAAAGTTACAAGATTTATTATTTAGACATTAGTACATTTTCATTTTTTACCACATTTTCCTTCATCTTTTGCTGTACTTTTTCCAGAAATATTCATCAGCTGATTATTTTAGTTGTTACTATTAAACAAGTAAAATAACAAACACTTTCTAAAGACTTAAATGTTTCTGCACTGTCAGAGATTTGCCAGGATAGAAGAACACGCGGAACACCCTATACATGTCCAGGACATTCTGTTATCCAGGACAATCCTAATCCTTGAGGAAATGCAGTGCTCATTCCCTACTGCAACCTGTCCCAGAGAAAGGGAAAGGGAAGGAAATGCGACAGTATCTTCATTACAGTAGCACCACCTGAGTTAGTTCAGGATGCTAGTTCTAATGATGCTGGCAGTGAGTCATGTGATAGAGCTGGGAGGACAGTCTCTCTCCTCTGTTGCCATTTAAGGAAAGCTTAATATGCCTTTTTGGGGACCAAAAAATCATTTCTGGCAGGAAAAAAGAAAAGAAAAGAAAAGAAAAAAAAATAGCATTGCCAGAAATTCACAACAAAAACAACAAAGACATATAAGAAATACACCAAAAAATAAATCTAATTTTCATTTTTAGTGTTTTAATACCAGAAGACTGGAGGCTTGGAGTTAGAGGTCTGTTTAAATTTTTTTTGCATATTCATAGTTTTTTTTTTTTTGCATAAAATGAAAAAAAAATCCAATATATCTTAGAACAATATGGGAAAATTTACATTGAGAGAAACAGCCACTCTGGAACATAAGGTTCCTGCAGGACTTTTGCCTTTATCCTACAAGGTTCCTTAGAGAGTGTTATGAACGACACAGTAGAAATATATAGGCATTGCCTGAGCATTGCATCATGATGGAATGAGAAAAGCCAAAGTTCAGCTGGAGCTGAAACTGGATAGGCATGAGAAGGGCAACAAGGCAGGCTTACACAGGCTCACTGGCAGCAAAAAGGAAAGTAAGAAAAATGTGACCCTACTGCTCAACGAGGCGTGGGACCTTGCAACAAAGGACTCAGAAAAGGTTGAGTCCTTTAGTGCCTTCTTTACCTTGATTTTACCAACAAGATTTGATCTCAAGTCTTCTAAGTCTCTGGAAATAGAGACTGAACTACCCCCAGTAGAGAAAATTGAGTTAGAAGCAAACTGAAGAAAGCAAACTGAAGAAACACAAGTCCATAGGAGCAGGAGGAGCACCAGAGGGTACATAATTTTTTAGTACAAAATGACTGTGAGGTCACTTCCTACCACTTTTAAATGTATCTGGCACCTGAAGGATGTTTATTGTGACTCAAGAATGGAAAATATCATACGCATCTTCAGGAGGGCAGTGAATCTCACCTGAGTTTCTGGGAAGACTATGGAGCAAATCCTCCTGGAAGGCACATGAGGAACAAAGAGGTGTTTGGAAACAGCATAGATTTATCAAGGGGCAACCGTGCCTAACCAAACTGAGTGTTTTCTGTGTTGAGATGAGTAGCTCTATGGACTTTGGGAGAGCAGTGGATGTTCTTCATTTTGCTTTTTTAACATGGTCTCCCGTAGTTTCTTATAGACAAATTGGTGAGACATGGTTTGTATAAATAAACAATTTAAGGGGTGGAAAATTGGCTGGACTGTTGGTCTTAGAGGTTTGTGATCAGTGGTACTAATTCTATCTGGCAGCTGGTTTCTAGGGGTGTCCCTCTGGAATTAGGCCTGGAGCGAATGCAATTTAATATCTTTGTTACCAACCTGGACAGTGAAGCAGGGTACATCCTCAATAAGGTCATAAAGGATGCCAGATTTGCAGGAAGTGATCAATCACCCAAATTACCAATAAAATGTTAGACTGATTCAGATCCAGAAGAGACTCAACAAGATATCATTCAAAATGCCTGCCTAAATTTTATAATTATCTGCAAAATATTACAGGAATATGACCTTTTTCAATGAGCAATATATGCACTTTCTAACAAATATACCCAGAATGCAAAGTATCTCTTAAGATTGCATCAAAAGCTATACACAAGTCAAGATATACCATAGACATGCCTCCTCTGTGAGCTTAGCTAATCATTTGTAATTCTAAATAACTTGTCCTAATATCACCACTGGTGCTGAAGTTAGACTTACTAAGCTACAATGCTCCTAAAACTCATTCCTTTTTAAGGATGGATGCTACTTTTTTCCTTAAGTTCCTGTGGAACTTTCGATGCTTTAGATTCTGTCCGTTTCCTCTAGTACTATCAGTAGCCACCACTGACAAGAGGCCAGAGTTATTTGATTATAGATTAACCTGGGTTGGACGAGCGACATCACACCAGCATATGGTTATGATGGTCTGTGTTTTATGGGAAGATAAGCTATCTGCAAACCATTTAACCCACACACCTACCTATGAAGAGCTTTAGATTCACAAGAAACTCCTATTAATTCCTTAAATTCTATCTTTCATATAGGGCATATATTGTGTGTGATATAAAATTACATATAAGTTTCAAGTGTGACATTTATAATAGGAGCTGGTGCCAAGGATCCAATTTCACAAACTTCAGCATCAAGCCCATATCCTTATTCTGTCAAGAATCAAAACCATAGGATATTGTGACTAAGTAAAAGTTCCTGAGCTATTCAGGGACTGCAATAAGGGGGGTGGGGGGTCCGAAAATTTACATAACAGAAAGAGCTATGGAAAGAGGGCAAGAAATTATAAGAAATTTGAATAAGGCTTGGGGGAGGGAAGAGAATTAAAGAATTACAGACATCTCTATATCTACTGTCTCAAAGTTGTGTTCTTAATTAATTAGTGTGACACCAACCAATAAAATGAAGGAAATACACAGTTAAGTATTGTTTTCTGCTCTTGTGCTCACCACAAAATATGATCTTATCTATCCAATCAAAAGATATGTAGCTTTGTTTTTGAGTTTACTGGTAGAATTCACTATTAAATATTTAAAAGTGTATATCCTTTAGTGCCCAATTATATTGCAATTCTATTCAAAGGATAAAGTTCAAAAGAAAAAAAAAAGAAAAGAAAAAAAAAAGCTTTATGTGGTGTACTTTGAGGAACAAGATGTCTTATTTTGATTTGTTTTAGTTATTTTTCCTTTTATCTGCAGTTTAACCAAAACAGAACTGGGTAAGTAATAAACACTTCAATCCTCTGTGCATAGAAGGCAGGTGGGGTCTAAAAGCTAAGTTTAGTTTTCTGTGTTTTTGCACTGCATCGAGGTCATATTTTCTTGAAGTTCTTAGCAACACAGGGATGCTGACACAAGATCTGTCAACATTTGCCCAGCTGTTATAATAACTAGCACATATAGATCTTATTTTCTCCATGTTGTGTTTGTTTGTGTTATAATTCCTCATGAATAATTCAGAAACATGTTTTTCAGTGATAATATGGTCGAAAGAAGGAAGGGAAGAACTACCTGCCCGGCAACCCTTTTTGACTTGCTGAGAATACAGCAAAGCCTGTCCTTGACATCCAAAAGAAAAAGGAATAAAACCCCAAAGTAACAGGAGAAAAATAGAAGAAGAAGGAATTATTGGGGTAAGGACAGGATTGGCCTGCAACAAAAGTATAACCACACTCTCTGACACATTAAGTGAAGCATCTTGAAGCATCTGCATCTTGAAAAGTCCCACCATTGATCATTAACAGTACCCAAATAAAAGGATTTTGTCTATTTGTGATGTAGGGACAGCTGGGGCAATGGTGCAGAAGTCAAACTGTCATGCAGGAGCTGCTCCTCCAGGCAGTTTTGTTATGGTAGACACTGCTATGAGAGCTTGCAGTTACCTGTGAGACTTCTGCTATGTCATGAGAAATGGACTGTAGTTATGTAGCCTGGGAAAAACCATTATCTCCTGGAGGAAGTGGTGGAAAAAAGTAGAGCAGATGACTACTTCCTTCTCTTGAATTGTGCCTTCTACTCTCTACAACTCTACAACAATTCTTGCTGTCTTTTTCTTTCCCAAATCTAACTGTCATTTTAAACTGAATCCTAGGTATCAAAACTGAGTGCCTTTCACTGCATACACTAAGGTCAGATAAATGCAATTAACAAATGGGAGCAAGGAGGAGTTCTTTTATGGCTCTCAAACACAGAACACTTAAAATTTAAAGGGAAATTGTAAATATAGAATAGTACTTAAACATTAAGGTAGTTTGCAATAGCGACATAAATTATCTGCATTTTAACTTTCAACACAGAACATCATCAAACACTTCAGCATTCAGCTCTCTGCCTGAATAAATCATAAAGAGATATTGTTTCATAAAGCACTTTTCACTGCTCTTGCAGTATTTACAATAGCTCTGGAACGAGACTGGATACGTAAATGAGGTTCACTAGTATTTTGAAATATAGAGACAACTCTTCCATAGGTAATTCCCATGCTAATGCAACTTTCTAGCATGTATGGTTCATACCTGCCACTACAGTTAGGGCTAAGAAAGTTAAGATTGCTTGTTTTCCAACGTTAGGGCAGCAGGGAGTTTGTATACAGCTTTCCTGATATAATCACACAGGCTTAACTAATTTGTTCAACTCTTATTTTCTAATGGGGTAGAAAGATGGGATTCATTTTAAAATTAAGATAGTTAAATTTAGGTATCTGCATGTAAATGCCTACAGACATGCTAGAAGTATAAGCCCCCAAAATATTTGATGAAAATTGAGGCAATGCAGTCAAGGGAGATTGGGTAGCAATCCAGCTCACCCTAATTAGCTGAACTGATACCTAGACTTTGTTGACATGTTTAACAAGATGCAGAACGCAGTTAACAGGGGGTGTACATCTATTACCACTTCATAAACCCTGGGATATTAGAAAATGATATGTGGTTAGCATATATGACACAGGACCTATGGAAGATCTTTCTGAAATGACACTAGAACATCTCAAGTGAATCCAGACATCTGTGTGACATCTTAATTAAACCTTAGGTCTTCAGCAGCTGCCTACACAGGTAGAGATCAGTACATTTAATATGGACCTTCATCTCAGCCTAAAAACTGCCTAAAAGACTAAGGTACTGCTGTATTTTGGTATGTTTGCAATGTGTTTGTTTTCCTAAATGCCTTCCATGTGTTTTATAGATAAAGGAACATAGTGGAGTTTGAGATGCAACTGGGTAAGATATTTTTGCCTTAAAGTTTTAAAATCACATTGAAGGTGAAGTGAATAAAAATGTTAATTTCCCTTTACGTGTGGTTCAAAAAGAAACTACCCCATCACTGTGACCATTAAAATCATTGAAAAAGTGATGGCTTAATTAATAGATTTAAAAATCATAGTGCTGCTCCTCATTCAACACAAGGTACTTTATTGGCTTTTATATTAGCTTTTAAAAGAAACAAAAACAGCAATCAAATAGTGGATATTGAAATAATTTGATGAGGTGGACCAGGATTTATTGACAAAAGAGCAATAAAATTCTTTTATGCATTTAAAGAACATGTTTAAATTTTAAAATGTCTTTCCCAAAATGGCAGACAAGAAATAAAACACATAGCCATTTGTATACTTAGTTTTTTGTTATTTTTCCTAAATTTCAATTACATAATTCTCAAATTAGTAGATATTTTCTGGCAAGTATGAAAAGCATTTTTATGGGTTTTTTTTGGTTGTTTCATTGGTTGGGTTTTTTTGGTGCAGAAGCAATATTACTTACCTTGGAAGTAGGGAATTGGGGTTTTTTTTGGAATTAAAGCAGTTTCACAGAGCATAACTGACTACATTTTAAGAAAAATAAATAAGCACCACACACACAAAAAAATCACTTTGTGTTATTCAGTCCAAAGCACTTTTATGAAAATAGGGAAGTACATCTTGTAGTACCAGTAAAATAGAAGAAACACTTTTTGCAGAACCAAAGTTATGATACTGGCATTACACAAACTCAATCCCTTTATCAAAATCAATGAATTTAAAGTCAATGTAAGCTAGGAAACAGATATTAAAATATGAATTGCAGAATGCTCAGCGAATTTTAACCTATTGTTTCCAAAAACACGCTCGTGGTTACTGAATAAGTAAAACAGTTAATGAAAGGAGAACATTTTGTTAATATCATATTGTATATAATAAATAATTTTACAAAGCCTTTCTATTAAAGAACATGCAGGTTTTTTGATTTTATTAATAAAAGTTTAAGTTTTCATCTTAAGGTCATCTTTTCCTATTAATTTATAGTTGCTCACCTGCAATACTGATTAATGAAAGTTAAAAATTAATTGTGCAGACAAGGTGCTTGTGGTACAGAATATCAGGGAACTTCACCATCAAAATACAAGCAAAAGAACAGTTGTAAATAAAGGATCCCAGCATCTTAACAAATTTCAGCACCTTTTCAAAAGCTGGGGTCCTCAGAGGGAACACGTCCATCCCTCCAACCCATCTACCTCAGAAATAAACATGTCTCAGGTCCTCAACAGAAACTAGAGAAAGATGAACTGTATTCTGCAAAGAGCACAGTGTTTTTTCTACCTATACCTCATGCACACATAAAACTGAACCCACTACTGAAGTGACAATAACCCTTGCTATAGATTAAAAGGTTTTTTTTATATTATTTCTGTTCATATTTGAATACTCATTTTTAACTCAAAAGTGGCATTTTATTCTAGTAGATCACCAAGTAAATCCTAAGTAAATTTAAAAAGATAGATTCAACTGATTTCTACGATTTCTTAAGCAAGAGTCTGTGTTTGTTATGGCTAAAATTCATCCATGTGCAGAGGATCATGGAAAGACTTATGTATTGCATTAGAGGGGTCTCTAATATGCCATTTTTGAGGTTTTGAGTGGGATTTAAGTAATGCATAATGCCCATAATGGTTCTCCACAAATAGAGGAGTTCCACTCTGAGAATGAATTCTTTCCACAACAAGATACTAATTTGCTTGCTTATAAACATCCACTGAGCTTAAGAGTAGTGTCAATCCTGAGTTTTTGATACTGTGATAATCTGCCATGCTTTCGGAAAGATATATCTTGAGTTCCTTTCTTGCATCCTGTCTTCCAATGGTAGACACTTTTATTTGAAAGTGGGAACATCTAGAAAGTGACAGTATACTCTTAACTGAAAAGAGCATTTCAGGAAAGACTTTCAGCAAAACTTACTCCAGGTTCCTAATGGAAATACCATTTCCACATGCTTTATTGTAAGTACCTTTCCCATCAATAAGGGATCAAATTCAGTTTCATTCAGGGATACAGCATGAATTCATACCAGGTGACAGCTGCTCTGAACTCATAAACTGTTTACGTTTTCACAGACTGGCTAAGCTTCCTCATTTTAAGTATTCGTATTTCTGTCTTACATCCCAGCTTCTTTAACTGGAAAACTGTTAAACAGAGTCCAAGCATTGTGCCTGACTGAGGGTTTCTAGACAAGCAGCTGGCATGCAACTCCTTGTCTACCTCCTTGTCACACATGGCAGACATTTTGTGCCACTGCCTGCTCCAGAGGACTCATTTCAAACTCATATACATTTCTTTTTCTCAGAACTACAGAGTTTCTGACTGTTCAGCCCATGAGCAGTGTCTTGTTAAGCAGCTGTGAGTGCCCTACAGTCGAGCAGCTGCCTGTAACTCCTACAAACAGAAGCTAGTAAATCACAGCATCATCTTACCCCCAACACTTGGCATCCTGGAAGACTCCTGATGGCTACTCGATTTGTTGCGGTTCTGGTTTTTCCTTTTATTGTTGGCTGCCCGAACAGAACGGAAAAGCACTTCGCTTGCCTTGAAGAATGCAACCATGAATGGTTGCTTTGATTGAGGCCCATGTCTTCCAACCAGGCCAGCAGATTTAACATTGATACTCCGACCTGTAAAGTAATGGAAACTGTAAGTTAAATTCATGAGGTGAACTTCTGGTCCTCCTGAAGCCCTGGTGGGAATTCTGCCACTGACTGAAGTCTGGCAAGGAGTTTGCCCGTAATTCTGAGTTTATGTTATTAGGAATCATAGCCTAATTTTGTTGAATAGAGCCCAGAAAACAGAAAATCCAATGATTTACAAAAGTTTCAACAACCTTACAGGCAGTCTGCCATTGCATAAAATTGTGCCTCTGTATGCTACCTACCTTACTTGATACATGGATATTTTAATTCAATCTCATGTACACATCTTTAGAGGTGAAAAATAAACAAGGCCCATTCAAGCTGAGAGGCTATCAAAAGGATAATGCAATGTGGTCACCTAATCTTTGCATCGCAAGGGTGTCAGATGTGGAACCTTATATCCCCAAGGCAAAGAGGTAGCAGGGAAGCGTAGATAATAAATATACTTCTGCTTTGAAAAATAAATATTGTACAGTGTTACTCAAACTCATGTTCATTCACTAGCAAAGGTATGAAGGCATCCCGTCGTTTGAGAGAAATCTCTAACAGAGTTTGAAAAATACACGTTATTGACTCTGGTTCTGTTCCCAAGGGATGTGCATATTTCTTTAAAATATTTGTTCAGTCAGGCCTCTGTGGTAACCTCACTATATTATAGAATCTAGACTTCGCTAAAAGAAAAGAAAGCAAAACAAGTGACCGAAACGGCATCAGTGACATTTTAGCAAATAAACCCTTGCTCTGAACAGAATTTATTTTGGCAGCGTAAACACTTTTGTGCGTACGTGTATTATGCAGAGCCCTTCAAGCGTCAGAAAATGAGACAGTGTCATGTGAAGCTGTGCAGCTGTGCTGGGTGGGGGACACAGAGGTCCTTTAAGCACAAGGTATGTGCAGAGACACTGCGCGCACCGCGAGCCCCGCACATCATCAGGAGCCTCCGGAGCCAGTGCAGAAAAGTCTGTTAGACGGACAGCCCAGCAGCATCTGCTGCACAAATGTACAGTACCCCTAGCTCAATTCTCTAAGAAAAAAAAAGAACTTGCAAATAATCCTAGGAGCAAACCTTTGAGAAACGAGCATATAGGTTTCCTTTTCAAGAGCAAACCTACAGTGGCGGAATGCCAGAGTCTATATTTCTTAGAAAAACTCTATCATTGGCGTAAATGAAAGAGGCAGTTTGATTTGTGGTTAAAGTAGTTTCCATTCTACTTCCACTGTAACAAATGTATTAATTCAGCTCAGACTTCCTCCTTCTGGCAGCCCTTTTGCAGTAAAAAGAGAAATTAGAAGTTCCAGCCAAATACCATACCTTGAACTGACCCACTTCAATACATAAACACTTTTACAACATGTTTATTCAGGTGTAGCACTTTAAATTGGTTTAAGATGTTTCCAGTGACAGAGAGCCCAGCAAAGGCAGGAGAAGAACTGAGAAAGTTAGCAGTTACGGAGCCAAGTAATTGGCAACATATTCTGAACAATTTTGATAATTACTTTTTTGACTGCAAGGAAAAAATATATTTGTTGAAGCTTCTGATTTCATTTTAAATGGCTTTTTAATCTTATGTTTCTTTAATTCTTCTTTTCATGTGTTTATGTAAGTTTCTCTTAAATAATTCAGTAACATTAATTTCTATATGTTCAAATTTCTGTAGCAAGTCAGATACGAAAAACTATACAGGCCATTCTCTATTCATTGCACTATGGACAAACTAACCTCTTACCACAAAGTTCCAAGTTTCCCCTCATTTCTAGAGGGAATATTTTTATTATTTTATTATTTTTCTTTATTTTCTTTATTTTTTTTCCTATGACTTTCAGAATCTTAATTTTATCTATAAAATACCTTACTGGTGGACATTTTAAGAATACTGTTAGATTTATTTACTGAGGCTATAAAGATATGTGCAGGTTTTCTGAATTTAAATCTACGTTCTCTGAATTTACAATGGTAGATATTGTGTGTGAAGCAAAATATCCTTCAAACCAGTGTGAACTCCCTTTAAAATAACTTTTAATATTATTAAGTTTCCTCTGAGTTTCCTTTAGACTTCAGCTATAGATGACTTAAGATTCCACAAGTTAAGGCTTACTTCATTATTCAAGGTATAGAGATATGCTGTAAAAAAAAAAAAAAAAGTCTGTAATCTACAGTCCCTTTATACACAGAAAGTCAGTTTATGTGACTTTATTCCTTTATTTGCTTGATCTTTTAAGCTGCCAAGCTACGTTTTTAGGAAACATTTCTTTTTCAATTTCTGAATAGTCTAAGCACTGAAATCTGCTTCCAGTGAAGTCAACAGGAAAACTTTTATTGACTTCAGTGGGTTTATCATTAAACTTTTCTCTCTCAGTTTGTCATATACCTTAGATTAGCTGTAACTTTCAGAAGATGAAGCAATCAAAATATACACTGCCCTTGAGACACTGTATTTCTTCTGAGGATGATCTCTGAAATGTTTGGTTTGGAAATTCACAGAATTCAAATCACATATGTTGTCTCCATTTTAGGTTGCTTCTGTGTAAAAGAAAGTTTGCATTTGCAGAACTTCTAGTATCCTTTATGAAAAAAAAAAAAAAGAGAGAGAGAGAGGAGCAGATTTCCTTCAACAAAGAAGTCCAAGTTTGCCCCTTGCTGAACAAGAGGTCTTGCAGTGTCTGACTCAGGGAATGCCCCTCGTCTTTGCAGCTCTGTCCGTGCACGATGTCCATGGTGGGGAGCCTGCGTCTCTCCTGCACGGTGGACTTCAGATTGCCCAAAGTAAGTGAAACCTCATCCTGACCTGGACTGACCTTTGTGGCAGGAAGGGACCATGGGCCAAAGTCTAATATTTTTGGTAAGCATTTCGAGAGCTGTCCTCTTGGCTTCAGTGTCAAGCGAAAAATCAGGTCTCTCCAGCACGCAGCTGTTCCATCCTGTGGTGTTAGGGCAATATTTGCTAAAAGCAGCTGAGTGACTCAGGCTGACCTGCTTGACTGCACCGTCCCTTCGACGCTTCGCCCACGTGAAACGAGTGAAAACAAAACAGCAACACGTAGCTCCCTGATGCTCCTCAGCATCTCCGGACAAGAGCTGAAGGTCGTCAAGCATTCAGAATAATTTGTTTTGATATTTCTATCACATCTTTAATCCTGAGGATGTCAAAGACCTTTCTTCAGACTGTAAACACACACGGTATCAACATATTGCTCGCGGCACTGAAACACAGCACAAGCAGCCGGCAGGCAGTGAGCACCCGCTCTGCTGAACCCAGTCACTGTAATCACCCCCACACCTAACCAAAAAATTAGCAAAACAGATGGACTTCCTCTGTACAGGGATGATCCGGAGCCTTCGTAATTTCTTGCATGCTGGCATGCACTTCTCAATCCCACTCAGATAGATAATTTATTGTTTCTTTTTCATATTGACAGGTATATTTGGAGACTAAAACCTGTATAAGGCCTTATGTTCCAAATCTGCTGAACTCCCTACTCTTTATTCATATAATTTTGAGTCTTTGGCAAAACATATTTGTTTGACTTGGCATTTAAACTTATTTTTGGCTTTTATTCCATTTGATAGTAAAATACCTTTAGCAGTAAGTACAAAAGGTTCTGCAAAAGTGCTGGTTTGACTGACTCAGTGAGTAATATCTATCCTTTTACCTTCTGTCTCCCTATAATTAAGGAATGACTGTTTAGAAAATGTCTATGCAGTTCAACTTATAAGAAGACACTATCCCAAAAGTGCTGAGGATTTTGTTCTCCTTTTATGCTCACAGAAAAGGGTTTCCACTCAGGAATGCAACTCTGGAGTTAGTTGCTGTGTCAGTGAACCCAGGTTTCTGCTGTCACACACAGCCCCATTTGCTTTCATGAACTGATCGAGTTCCATCTTAAAAATCCATTTTTCCCTCGGCTGCTTCAACTGGAAATGCAAGAGCTCTTCAAGCTTTGTATAACAGAATGTCTCACGATCTTGACCTGGAGACATCACCTCGTTTTTCTTGACAGTCAGAATCATGACTTTTTCGTAGACTGCCAGCATGAATACCAATGACAGTGGTAAGATTTGTGACTTGAATCTTTCTCCCCAGGCAGCATATATTTTACGTAAGGCACTGAGCAGACACTAATTTTGCAAGAATTTTCAGCCACTCTGCATCTTGGCCAGATGTACCCTGGCAATGCAGGACAATGAATGATTCCAAGATCCATTATTTTGTCCTGAGTCATCGAACTGCAGCAAACCACTCATTTTGTTATGAAAAACAAGCACTTACTTACTTTCAAAAATGTTCAACAAGCCACAAAACACATTTTACAGATTAACTAGTACTTTTGGGTCACAGTAGTTAATTGGGGTAATAATTATAAATATATGTAGAATTGAAAACTCTAGTGATGCCGAGAATTCATTTTTGGTTTGCTGAGAAAAACAATCTGATAACACATCTATGTTTTCCTTCTGGTGGGGAATAATATCCAAAATGAGACAATTCACAAGGTAACTTCAGAATTAGATAGAAACTTCTGTGGTTTCTTATTCCTGAAGAGTGCTCTTGAGAGCAACAGTACGTCACAGAAACAAAATAACTGAGGTAGATCTTGCTTACCAAAGACTAAATTAAGATTTATTTAACAAAATAAGAAAAACTAATGACACAAATATGATAAATCCATCTATAAGGCAACCGCAACACTCCAAGATATTTTCTCCTGTCTCTATTGCATAACTTACATAGACAGTTTTGCAAACTTTTTCTTTCGTGAACACATCTATCTATATGGATGTAATATACAGCTTTTCGAAAATAAGCTTCATGTGTTTTGTTAACTCTTCTGCTCCCTGGAGACTTAAAGGAATTCTGCAAAAATGGGTGGTCTTGGATGATCTATTCTACATTTCCCAGGCTGCTCAGCTTTAGCCAAAACTAAATTTTCATATTTTGTTTTCTGAATTGTTCCTTCTGTTGTTTTCATTCAGTTCAGTTGAACTAAATTTGCATAGGTTTTTGTGCCAATTTTTATATTTATAAGGGTCTTGATGGAAGCAAATGGGATTATTTGTGAAAATGTTAGGAACCATGGTGCACTGTATAATGGGGCAGTACCACGCATGTTTAAATGAAAAGATGTAATTATAAACAAATACAGTTTGTTAATTACTTAATTTATCCTTGAGTTTAATGTACTCAAACAGTGAATACTGTTGGGAAGTCCTAGGCCTCTTCTGCACAGTTAAAATGTCTTCAGTAGGACAGTAAAACAGAGAAAGACTACATTCATTGGTCATCCATTGAAGATGAATATTGAATTAATTATCAATTGAATAAAATGGATGAAAACCTTCCAAATGAAACTAAATGTAAATGCCAACTATTGCTACTAAAATACTGTGCTTAGGGGCAGACACATCCTTCATCTACCTGGGAAGCAGGGCAAGGAGTGAGAACTGCTCGGCCATACAGGAGGACTGGTATGTACCAGCAGGCACTGTGTGCCCTTGCTAACAAAGGGTGTTTTCAGGTTGTCTTTGACAAGCAGACATAGGAAAATGCTGACTCCAGTGTGACCCAGCTGGAAACAAGCACTACACCTAGTTCAGTAAATCAAAGTGTGCTCAAGAGTGCTGCCAGGCACTGCTTCTAGATCATGGACGCTGTTCATGGAGGAGGAGGAGACTCCCCAGATGCCTCCAGCCCCAGCCAGGTATCACTCTCCCACGCTTCTCCAGCCCATCTTGGCATCTGGTGCTGCAGGGATCCAGTGGGCAGGTTGCATAACAGCCACCCTGTTTTGGAGGCTGAGAGTGCCAGCTTTCTGGCTTGTTTCATGTCAGTAGAGGTTAGTGCCCCACTGTATTCCTGAGCATGCTTAATTTGCTAGCATAACTTTGGCCAAAGTCAGCTCTGAACCAGAACTCATGTAGCTGTACTTAGCCAGTGCCTGAGCCCAAGCTAATAAAACCTGCTGAGGGGCAGGATATATTAGCTTGGGTTCAGTGCTGTGCTAACATGGCTATATGGCTTCCAGATGGCGCAGAACTTAGGTAGAGCTATTGCCTGCCAAAGTCTGTATATGTATATAAAATATATGCATGCATATATGTATATATGCATATATCCTAAATGCCCCTACTATAAAGACAGTGATCAAGGTACTATCACTTCTGATACTTTGTTTTGAAAACATGAGCTCCACCAAGAGACTTAAGTGAAAGAACTCAACAGCTCTGGAGTACCTGAGGGCTACCTTGTTCTTGTAAGTTAGATGCCAGTTTGCCTGGGCGTGACCTCAGAAGGAAAATTATAACAGTGCTGTGAAGGTGAGGGAAAGGCTGGTATGAAAGGTTACAGCCTCACTACCATCTAACTGAAAAAAATAAGGTGCTGCTGCAGAATGCTATGGGTCAAAAGCAAGTCAGTCATCTGCGACATATACTCTAAAGGAGATGGTGGGTGTGATGCCACTCTGAAAGGTTAATAGGAGAAAGGGATCTTGAAAGTTCTAGGTTGAGAGAAAGACAGGGCAAAAAAAGAGATAAGAGTGTGTCTCTTAGTGCCTATCCACCATCACTTTGCCATTCCCTCTTGCAGCATATAGGAATGGTGCTAAATCACCTTCCAGGGGACATGTGCAGAAGTGACCCCAAAGATGATGGACAGAGAACTGGCTTTTTCCCGGCTTCACTTGGTTCAGAAAACCCATTTCTTTCAAGTTTCCCTTTGCGCTGAAGGGGAAAAAAGACACCTGAGTTGGAGTCAAGTGACAGAGGATTTCTGCCTCAGAAGGATTTCTACTTCAAACAGCAAGAAAACTCAAGGAAAACCTGCCTGAGGACTATGTGGCAATAGAAATCACGTTAATCCTCTTGGCCTTGTCAAAGTTGCCATCAGTTTCTTCCCCTGGGATGACAGGCAGAAGGAAAATAACTCACAGTCACAATGATCCAGGAAAAGACTGGAGGCTACCCAGGATATGGCATTGAGGTCTGTGTCTTGGATATCTGCCTTATTCTGTGCACCATCAGTTTTAGACATTTTCTCTCTCCCATTTTGACTAGAAAAAACAGGCTCTCTTCAGCATGAACAACATAAACAGCCAAAGGAACACTTGCAGCTTTCGATACACCTCCAGTTAAAATGATGTGCAAACTGTTGCTAGCTTCCAATTATAAAAATGTTAAGTGTTAATACAAAGGTGCTGATTCACTGGAACATATTTTAAGTAAGTCTTACAAGACATATGGTGCACATACAGGAAAAGTGTCACATGGAGCTTTTCAAATTGTTTCTGCATCTGCACTGGTTTTATGCTGCAGTCCATCTAACACCCTTACTTCCATCAGTGTGAAAATGATCACCTCTCATTTTAAACACCATCAAGAGGTCTGGTGCCAAAAGAAGGGAATCAGCCAAAGGGGGATGCAGCAGAATGTTGAGGAGCCATTAAAAAAAGAGAATCAAAAAAAGTTGATCCTTAATTTACCACAGCCCCAGGGAAACAGTGCATTATATGCTGACAGCTTCCATATGTGTCATGCAAACCTTATTCTTACTATTCAAAATCAAATGTCCTATTAAGAGAAAAAGTCTACATTTCACGCTAAAAAGATGTGTATGATACCAAATACTGTCTTAAAGAAAAAAAAGAAAGCACATTCCAGTGTCATGTGACCTTCTGTACTTTTTCAGCATTTTCAAAGGGAAGAAAATATGAATTACAGCAACCAGAACTTCTTCCAGACTTGTTTTTATCAAACTATTATATTAAATAGTTACAAAATTGTTTTTATTCCTCATGTAGACATCATTATTATTTATGTGTCATCTTACGGAAAATAAAATTCCCATCTTCGGGGAAATAAAATTTCTTCACCAAAGAAATATATCTACACAACTAATTGCCTATAAACTCACTGAAGCATAGCTATAAAAAAGATTACTAATAATGCTAATGGTAACAACATAGTGGCACCCCAGAGACTCAATAATTACCGGTGCCCCATTTTAAAGCTGCTATATGAATCATTTTTAAAAAAAAAATCCTGTGCACCTACAGACTTTATTTTCCAGGAGCCCAAAGCAGCATCTGAATACCTCAAATGTGAACCCTCTGACTTAACAGAATCCTCTTTTGTTGCAGTAGATTTGGATGGATCTTATTATAGAAGTCCCATTGGGTCCTGGGGCAAAACAAGTCCTGTAGTCCACACAACTCAATGGTCAGCTGAAGGCATGAAGAAATGTGCTTCTGAGCTGCACAGCCTAAAGTTCACTTAAGCCAGTGGAGGGTTTTTCAATTGATCTGAATTAATTCCTGACCTTTCAGAGAAAAAATGATTGGAGGAAAGGTGGGTGGAGTTCTCTGTGTTATGAACAGGACCCACTACATACTGAGTCATGTATAAAACTTCATGTTCTATCTGTACACAAACATGTCATTCAACTGCTGGTGTTTCTAATAGCTTCCAGAAGAAACAGCAACCAATAAAAATAATCAAAGCCTTAACAGCAAAATTGTAAGAGCATGAAAGGATGATTTTCCTTATAGAAAGCCAAAGTGACAACAGCACAGCTCTTCACTATAGTTTTGAAAACTCTAGTCCCTAAAATGGCACTCTTATGAATAAACTGAAAAGGGAATAGAAACTGGGAAAAGAAGGAAATTCCCTCCTCACTAGAGCAACTACCTAGAGAAATTCAAATAAGCACAGTGCAGAAGGTAAAGCTGTCTGTGGCTTTAGAATTTATGGAAGAAAATTATCTATCACCTTCCTGATCTTGGGAATAACACAGGGGAAATTTTTACATAAAGCAGCTCATTTACAATTCCTTCAGTGTGTTAATCCAAAGGTTTCCTTTTACCCATACAAACTTTCCTGATGTTTACTGAACCAATATAATCTCAAGGCTAGAACCAACAAATTGCTCTATTTCGAGTTCCAAGGTTCTTAATGAATGCCTTTCATGGCTATTTAATTTTCGAGAATTCATCTATTTGAAACTCCTGGAAAAAAAGGCAGGGATGGAGTTCGTGCTGGAGCCAGAAAACTGGGTAGATGCCAGCCCACCTAATTTGGACGCCAGACGGAGGTGTCACCTCCCCACAACTGCGAGGGCTGAAGCCCAGTGCAGCACTGCGACAACTGGAGTGGTTCCTCTGCAGCCTGCACTCAAGTGAGGGACCACTGATGGGCATAGCAATAATGTGCTCCACTCCATACCAATGTCTTCCTTTTGCCTGACTCTACAGGGATGACAAAGGTGATATTAGGTCCGCCCAGGCTGAAGTCAACCAACTCCTTTTCTTAGTAGGATGTCTCTCAAAGGCCATGATGATCTTTATATAACTCCCCAGCCCTTGCTGAAAAGGCCCAAACAGCTTTTTTCACAGCCTGGTGGGGCCCAAGGGGGAATTCCGATCAAAAAAAAAAGAGAAAACATAGCCAGAACACAGCAAGTAAAAATATATATATACATATATATATATACATATATCCTTACATTAGGATTTCTCCTGCTACTCATTAGCATAATGTCAGCTGAGGTTTGGATTAACTGGCATCATTGATGCCCCAACCTTTGATATAAAAAACTTTTTGACCAGAAAAAAAATAAATCTAAGAGTTTGCTTGTAAAGTGGTGTAGATTAAGTGAACCATCCCAGAGAAAATAGCCTGTTTATACTCTCTTTATTAGTTTCTAAAGAAGTTTAAGTAACAGACAATTCTTCTAAAAATATTATTTTGCATCAAGATGCATTTTCACTTTTTTTTTTTTTTTAATGGATAGGATAACTGTGAACACTGCAATACTCTAGTCATTCTAACCAAATAAATAAATTTTATTTTAACGTTCTTCCACCAGTGACTGAATACATACATTCAGGAAACTCAAACAGATCTGTGGGATTTTTGTTTTATACAGTTTCTAAAGATGCTTCTGAAATGGAGCATAAAGAATCCTCAGGACTGCTCAGAAACTATAATCCAGCACTGATGCTGGAGAAAAGTTAAGAATGGTATAATGTGGGAAATATTTTCTATCTTTTGAAAAAACAATTAAATTTTAAACCTTTTTATCTTGTAGTGAGTCAAAAAATTGAAATCTTGAAAATTTTCATTAGCTGAAAATTGGAAAGAAAACTATGAAATGAATAAAATTTATAGTTTATTTATTTATTTATTTGGTTAGATTTTTTATATGAGAGCTTTTACCCCAAACTTGATTTAATTTAACAAGAATCAATTTAGTTTTACAATTACAATATTCTACAGATTTGAGAATATTAAAAGATATGCTGGCTATGTCTACAGCAGGATAAAACTGTCTTCTCTTCTGTGCTCTCAGAGAATTTTCACCCCTTGGAGTTAAAATGCACAGAATAGAAAAGGTTCACTGAAACAGACCACAAGAGCATGTACAGAGTTACGATCTATAGTTGTCTTACCATCCCCAGTTTCAGCGCAGAGTTGCAAGCCCAGATTGTTCTGCGGATTAATCACCCAGTGATTGCTGGTCGCAGTAATGTCAAATACAAACCAGCCCACATCAGAAGCCTGAGCTTTTCTTGTGTCTAGCAGGAACAAGTCTGCATCCCTAAGTTAAGGAAAATAGAGAATTAGGGCATTCAAATATCATTTTTTGTCCCTAATTTTCTTGCTGACAATAACATCCTTAAATCCAGATGAATAATCCTTTGACATACCTTCATCACGATACAGTACAGCATATGCTATACCTAATATAATTGTTAAGTATAGTACAGGTATTTCTCCTTAGTGGCCTTTCTGAAATGGGTCTAAGCAAATAAAAACTATGGTTCTGGGAAATCTGAAAAATCTAGCTTCCTGATGTGCATACACAAAATGAAAAATCAAGATTGTTCATCAAAGACTTGTCTTTCAACACTAGAATGTCTCAGGAAGATTAACTTTTATAAACCGTACAGTGAAAAAGATAAAAAAGTCAAAATCACATTCCAATTTCAACCAAAATTGAAAGGCAAAGCATCGCTAAAAAAATCTATTACTAATAACCTATAACAGCATCTGTATCACATGACAAAACATGAACATATGACTATTTAGGTAGTTTCATTAGTACTTCTGTTTAGCAAATAAGTCTATATAGCAAAGCAGAAATTATATATCTATTCAATGACATACATTTTAACCCTCAGTTTCCCGGTATATTCTGAAATTTGTTCCCATGAAACTCTCCAGTAGTTCAGAAGGAATACTCAAGGAGTTAGCATAATTATGGTACTAAATGTGCCATATGGATTATTTCTTTATTCTGTTTTCCTGTATCTCCTGACACAATTAGCTTCAGAAACACATCTATATTACAAATAATGTCCTTCAATGACCAAACTAAAAACAAGATATTTAACTCTCATGGTCATTTTACCCTCCTCCAACAAGGCATTATTAAAAATTGCTTTCACCTTTTAGCCTTCTTAAATTAAATCTATAGCTACAGAAAATAATTTCTTTTCTGCTGTAATCAAAACATTAGTACACCAGTAAAGGCAGACTTGGCTTATACAAACCTTGGAATTGTACCATTACCTTACACACAGCATGAACATATACTTAAGGAGTTAAGACACGTAATATATGTCTGTATAATAAATGAAGTTAAAATTATGGTGGTCCTGTCATTGCAATCTAATGCTGCTTAATCATAGTGTTCTGACCGGTAATTACTTATTAACTACTTTAAATGCACCTAAAAGTTCTTAAATGGAAAAAAATATCCTTGTGTAGCTGTGATTGATCAACTCTCAAAACTAAGTACAAAAGAACTGAGAGAACTTTTTCGTTTACTTAAGTGTGAGAAATATCTGAAACATCAGATTAAAGAGGAGAGCAATGATAAAGAAATCATACTATATAGGTTTTTTTTCTTTTTCCATGAAAATTGGAAGAGCTGTCTTTCAATTTTCCTTTTTCTTCTTCTGTTGAACTGGGATCTTACAACTGCTATCCTAGCAGGACTGTGTTAATGACCACACAAGGAGAAAACAAACCTTCTCCCTCCGGAGCTAACATGAAAAACACTCCTACAATTCTAACAAGCCTGACCTGCTATGCTAGCACTGACAAATTAACAACGTACCACAAGCTCATAAATGGTACTCTCTGGAGTCTTAAATGCCATTTTTTTCTCTAAAAAGCAGTTTTAGCAGAATTTTAAAATGGAAAGTTTTTCTTCTGAATGAGACAGTTTTCAAGAGAGCTATTTGTTAATATTGCTTGTATCATTCAGAAAATTTAAAGAAAACTTATATAATTGTTTGGAATATAAACTTTGCAATATTGCAATGCTATAACTTCATATTTTACTTTCTGTGAGAATACATAAGTATTTGCTATATGGTTTCATTCAGCTCTACACTGAGCTTTGACTGAATGAAATATCCACAGAAGAACTGTGCTTCTTATGCCAAAAGAAGAGGGCACTACCAATGCCCAATGGATACAGTCCTGAAATTCTTATAAAGCACAAATTTCTCCCCAGAAACCTTCCCCAATGTGAATTTATCATTCTCTGCTGCAGCAGAAACAATGGATACACAGACTCAAATGACGAGTTTAGTCTCAACTATTACCATTACTAATGAATCACATCATACTAAATAAGAAACAGAAAACTAGGACTCATTCTCAAGAACAGGCAATAGAATAGGAAATTAAGTCTCTAAATGAATGCTAATGATTTAAAACATGTAATGTACTACATAAATTGAAAATATCTGTCAGGGAAAAAAAAAAGCTTTTTTTTTCGTAATTCATTATAAACATAGGGTGAAAACCTGGCCCCTAACAGTTAACCGATCGCTCTGGTATCACTATTCCACCATAAATAGTGTCATTTGCTAAAATCGATCAACATATTTTATGACATTTTTAATTTCAAAATACTCCTTCATTTTGAGAAAAGCAAAATCTCTCACACTTAAAATGAAAAACAGCTGCAAATTTTGGCTCTAATTTTTTTAAATTTTCTATTTAAAAAATAGGCCACAACACATAATAAAAAAGTAAAGCATTATGTCATAAATAGCCTGAAATACAATAGTGAACACGTTCAGGCAGAATGCAGCTGATTTGCTTTCCTTTAATGGGCTTGTTTAAGCTTAGTGACCTCAGGCTGGTCTGAAAGGGCCAGTTGTCTACAACAGAAATGCTACCATGGTCAAGAATTTCAGCAGAGTCTATGGGGTGAATGTCTAAGGAGCTCCATATCTCCTGGATCACTTAAGAAAATAAAGATGAAACAAATCACCTATTGTTCCTTGAAACCTAGCAAAGATTTAGACCAGAAAAAAATTGTCATTACTATGCAATAGGCCATCCCCATTATGAAGGTTCAGCCCTCACCTCATTCCTGCTTTAGTGTCTTAATGCCTTTTGAGGATTCCCTAATGTGGGAAGAATACTTGCGGCTTTAGATAAATTAGTGGTTAGTTGCCACCAGATCTTGAACAAGCATTTGGCCTGTAGGAGTACATTACTTTTGTCATGAGAAAACATCATTGTACATTGGCAGGGCTGTATAGGAAAGTTTGCCTTGCCATTGGCTGTATATTACACATTTCTGTGTAATAATAATATAATAATAGAATAAATAGAATAGAATAGAATATGCTCTGAGGAACTCATCCTAGAATAAATAGAAAACTTCAATCTGAAACACTGTCCTTTCTGCAAACTCCAAACAAATGTACGCACTTAAGAGGCCATACTGCTGCAGAGATAGAAAAATATAAAATATAAAGTAATCCTTAGTCTGCAACTCAAAATCCATAACCCATGAACAGTACAAGCATACAGAACAAGGTCTACAAGCATAGCAGAACCACATGCCAGATTGCAGAAGTCTAGCAGACACCCAAAATCCCAGCTTTAAGCCTGAAAGCAGCGCTGAATGGAGCGGTTTTGCTGTAGCAACACGCTAGCAGGGAGTGGGGAGCATCTGCAGCTTCTGAGAAATTTCATCTCAAATCTTATGTATATAAGTAGGGCAAACCTGAGGCAGCAAGTCAAGAACAATGCTAATGAGGTCTGAGCTCCAAAGCGAAAGCTGTAATATTATTTCCAATATCAATGTTAAGATATTCTCGGGAGCTCATATGTCTGGAGGCATCAAGAAGCAGCTGGGAAACCAGCAAAATGTTGCTTGTTTTAAATATGGGAGAAGATCTTGTGGTCTTCTCCCATCTCATCTCTCTGAGACATTTGTTTCTACATGCTCCACATATAAGGAGAGACTGGCACGATCACCAATAGCAAGTAAACACTTGACCATTAGAGTAGGAAGTCTGAAGTTTCCTCAGGCATCCTGGTAAAGAACAAATGGATGAAACTATACTGTTGAATATGCCCCTTTCCAGCATCAACTGGGGGCTTTTATATTTATAAATGGAAATTAGTGTATTTTGCTGATGGGACATTGAAAGAAATCAGTAGAATTCTTCACTAGTTCACCATCACCAATTGCATAGAGGCAACTGTCAGTTTAACATGCCAGATACTATTAAGGTGTGACCCTGTTTCCGAGTAGCAAGTACTTCGCCTTCTTGTTATCTATCTAGAAAATAGATAACACTTACTGCGGAAAAAAAGTGCTAAATGAATCAGAAAACTAACCTTACCAATTAATTCCTTAAAAAAAAAAAAAGCCTTCTGAGTTTACAGAATTTATATCACCTTAACCTTGACGTGTGCCCTTTAAGTAGACGCATTCTCTTCCTTCCTGTTCTTTAGAATCATAGAATCATTATGGTTGGAAAAGACCGTCAAGATCATTGACTCTAACTGTAAGACCTTCAATACTCTGCCTGCTAAACCACACCCCTAAGTGCCTCATCTACACTCTTCTTGAACACTGCCATGGGTGGTGGTCTCCACCACTTCCCTGGGCAGCCGGTTCCAATGGTTCACCACTCTTTCCGTGCAGATTTTTTTCCTAACATCCAACCTGAGCCTCCCCTGGCACAACTTGAGGCCATTTCCTCTTGTCCTATCAGTAGTTATTCTAAAGAAGAGATTGACCCCTGCCTCACTACAACATCCCTTCTTCCAAGAAGTTTATTTTAGGATCTACTTCAACACCATTTCTGCAAGCCACACACAGAGGAAGCAATTTCTGCACTGTGAACCTCAGGAAGCAGAAGGTATTCTGGAAGGATAAGTTCCTTCCCTCTTGTTGTTGGTTCTAGTCCACTTGAGATAAAATACCTTGGTATAAAATACCAATGTTTATTGGGCCAGAAAGAAAAATGCCATAGCAATTTTATATGCCTATATGCTCAGGTTCTCTCCTGAAATATAAAAGCTCAAGCCGATGTGAGAAGGAAGGGGATTTAAACTCTGGCCTGGAGGCTCCTGGTGATTGAGGGCAAGTTTAGGCTACCATTTTCTTTGCTTTGGTTAAACATGCCCAGAATGGAAATGTGTTAACTGCTCCAGCATGAGGGAGAGTTTTCATTTGTCTCAAAACTATTTTTTTAACTTTGTTGAGAAAAGACATACAGCAATTGTATTTCAAAATGTTCAACAATCCAGCCACAAAACCAAAAATTTTGAAGTATATACCTTTTTTTTTTTTTTCCAGAAGTACCTTGGTATTGCTAGCAGTTTTTAGTGATAGTTTCAGGTTTGGAGGCCTAATATGGTCATTTACTCAGATTTTGCAGTCTTGGAAATATATAACACATAGAGTGTTCTTCAAACTTAAAACTAGAGATTTGTTCATGTGCAATGTCTTACTTGCTTTAATGTTCAGTTTTGGTAAGTTTTAGTGTCAAATGTGCATTTATCAACTGAATGTTAGTGTGTGACTTGATCTGTTTAATTACATTTTATAGAATATTAAAACACATACGCACAAAAACAATGCTCCTTCAAAAGTAAACAAAACTGAATAATTTATCTGCCTTTAAGGAGCAAAACGAATCTTGGATCATAGTACCTCTGTGTCAGCAAATGGAGCTTTTCCCCGTTCCAGCCCCAAACTGTGGATGGTATTCTGCTATGCTCTGAGAAATTCATCCTTGCCCCTCTTTGCATGCAGCAATAGAGAGCCGTCTTGCCAGATCATTTGGTGAGATTTAATATACAACTCTCCATAACAGCAAAACAAATTGCACTGAAGATATGTTTTATTCTCATTCGGAATTTGTTGTTGTCTGGGAATTAGCACCACACAAGCTATGCTGACAGCAATGATGTCTTGCAGAATCCACAAATCAGTTATCTCTCCAATTAAGACAGAAACATAAGACATTATTCAAAACCTAACACATGCACACAAATAAGGTACCTGTTTGGGTATTCCTTGATGATTTGATATATGCTAATCTGAATAGTTTCATTCCCAAATCTGCTGTTGCTCCGATCTTTATAAATTCGGAATTCAGCTGCAGTCACTGCTTCTCCGTGAGGGATTTGGGTAAGGTCAAATCGAAATTCCTTGTAGTGCCTTCTCTGATGAGAAAAGTCCTTGTCTCTTTCAACTGTTCGAAAAAGAGTTGAATTTAAGTGAGAGAGGTGGAATGAATGCACATTTCCTATGATTAATGGAGCATTCCCTGGGCTTCGAAGTAAACAAACAGAACAATACAAAACTGTGCAAATCATAAAACCACAAATCCAGACATACTTCCAGTTAAAGGAAATTCCACAAGCCAAGTGTCTTCAGTTCAAAAGGAAAAACCCTTAGTGGCTTTTATACAAATTCCAGAAGTCAGAGTGGAAAGAATATCAAAAAAAAGCTGAAAGAGGGCATGTTGTTAAAGTAGCCAGAAATATGGGCAAACTAAAACCTGTGAAAGGATTTAGGACTTGAGTTCAGTCATAAGCGCAGCAGCAGTAATGTCAGGCACATCGCTGAATTTGGAAAACCCTGCTGCAGGAATAAGTGGGCAGAGAGGAGGACGGCTGATCACTTCCACTCCACGTAACAAATTCAGAAGAGATGCTAAAGTGCAGTACAGCTCCCACTCATTTAAGAAGCAGCTGCATGATATAAATTAGCACACTGTGAAGTGATAGCATGAGGGTCTTGATGGCAGCAGCGAGAGGAAGGGATGTTGAGGAGGGCTGCATGGCTCTGGAGCCAGGTTACTGGGGAAGGTTGCTCTAATATGCTGCAGTGCAGATGTTGCCACCATTTCCCAAAGGAAAGCCAGTGTCTCTCTGCTTACTCTGGGTTGCACAGGATTGTAAAGAAGAGACAGACTTGTAGGGATTTGGGGTAATGCACCCAATGCGGATGCAGAATTAGGAGTGACTTTCCTAACAGAATCAGTGTTTTAACGTAACAAGCAAAATTACAGGCCATGATACTGACTAGAAACCAATTTATGGGATTAATATTCCAGATTTTGCAAGTTAGAGTACAGCATGTTTTTGGGCTCTGAGCAAGGTAGTTCTCTATGTCCCGCGGCTGCTTAGGAACTCTTCCATCGGCCTCAGAATACAGGTGTTTTGGTTCACCAAGGATGGACAAAGTCTAAAGCATCCATACATAGGATTCAGTTTAGATAACAAGCTAAACATACATGACTGCATCCAGCTCCACCAAACACCCCCTTAAACCCTTTCATCTGCTCGGCTTAAGTACTGATAAACCACAGATATGGGAGAGAAACAGTGTTAGGTCTGAAAAAGCACATACCTGAATTAAAATATAAATACATAAATTCTGTAAATAATAAATATTACAATAAAGCTATATTTAGACTTTTATGCACATACCTGCATGTACATCCACACATATTTTAAACTGGTACAAAATACAAACATGAATACAACATAATATGTGCTTGTACATGTCTGCGTGTATTAATATAATACATATGAAGGATCACAAAAACAACTACATTTTGGAAAGCCCATAAAACATTATGAAAGCATGGAATCCAGAGCTATAGCTGCAAAAGTATTTTCATTCTCAGAGACGTAAATAAGATACCTTATATCTAGTCCTCTAGGAATTGTAGAGTTCTATACACTCCTTGTCATGCTTTCAAAAATACAATCCATCGTTGCTGACATTATCATAATTCTTTTAAAATGTGCAAATTCATGTTGCCATAAGAACCACAGAAAATAAAATGTATAGGCTATAAGAATACTGTCTTTACTGCAGTGAAAAGGAACTTTCTCTACAAAAGGAAAATTGTATGCTAAATGTGAGACTTCCTTGGCTCAAATGCATATTTAGCCTCCAGGAGTTTGCCATCTTAAACTATGTAGAAAAAAATAAAGCAGGGAAGAGGCAGAAGCATGTAAACTGGGTGTTCTGCATCTGAAGATGAATGGGCTGCTACTGAAGAGAAACAGGATACTATCTATTTAGCAGCTCCATTGCTAGGTTTTAAATTGGGAGATAGTTACGGAGATCAAACTTGAGGTTTGGGACTTATTTGCATTTTTTTTTTTAATTCATGTAAAGATTTTGATTTCTTAGAGAACCTGGCAAGGATTACCAAGGATACCTGGCGAATGAAGTGCACTGGTCAGCATTTTTTTTTTCTGGAATAAAGGTCTAATTTCAAGTTCCAACAATAATCTTCAAATGTAAAATATCTTAAAAGTAGAATTAAATAGCAATCACTCCTGAGAGTCTTTGGTTAATATTTATTCAATAACTATTTTCTAGCATTTATGGGTACTGTACAATATGTACTGTACCATATGAGCAAGCACTAGAGAATTAGACATTAAGGTTTTAAATACCAGTACTTGTGTGTTGTTTTGCTTTTATTTGGGTTGGAGGTTTTCTTTAGGCTAATTTCTTATAAATACGCTTGAAAGAATAATACTAGTTAAGAAAGAGAAATTTTCTCCATATATGTTAAGAGTTTGGACATAAAACTGCAGCAATATGCTAACACTGATAGTGTTCTTTCAAGACCACTGAAAGAGTACTGATAACAATTTCCTGATGAGTGCAAAATAAATTAATACAATTAATGCAGATATTGCTTATCTATGTTCCAATGTAGGCCTAAACTCGCTAGGACAGAATTTATGGGTAGGTTATGATTTTAGAGTAATAACAGACTCTTCAAATGAAAGGCTGAACAAGCTGTCAGTCCAAACTGTGAAAAACCCTGAGTCCAAGGTAGTCCCCATTCCCACAATGAAGCCAGAAGGTCAAACTATAAATGTCTGTAGGCCAATGTACAAAACCTAAAAACAAATCTGGACAGGCTAAAGTTTTGTATTATATGGTAGACTGCCAATAAACAAACAAACAAACAAACAAATAAATAAATAAAGTTGCAATATTGTCTAATGACTAGAACGACAGGTTTTAAGTCATAAAAAAAAACAAAGAGAAATATCATTTAATGAAATTAAATATTTAAATACTGAGGATAACACATAAATCTAGCTCACACATTAGTCAGAGATGAATCACTTCCCTGTCAGTGGAAACCCTGAGTATTTAGTCAGGTTATCTCTCAGATCCTTTGTTATGTTGAAATGGCACAAACTGCTGTGAGGTGCTATGCCTCAAATATCTTTATTTCATGTGCATGAGCTTTTCAACAGTGACAGCCTATAAAACGTAGATTACGTTTTTTAATGACATTCATTTTATTTTTCTGTTTTGTTCTCATGTCATCCCAACATTATTCTTTTCATCAGCCAAAATGTATCTATTTCTGGTTTTGTTCACACTATCTAGAAAACAGTTGACTAGAAAACTGAGGACCTTCAGAGGAATATAATTTTTCTAATTAAAAATATCCTAGTCTATCAGTGTCAATAAAATATCAGGGCTGATTACATGAAAGATCATTTGCTCTCATTGACCAGGATTCTTAACATCAACTTAAAAATACCACCTGAAGTTAGTATATTCAGCACTCTGGTTACATCAGGCAAAACATAGCTTAGGGAAACATCACAAATATTCGCTTGCGTAAAATGACAAAGAATTGTTTTCATACCCATTTCATCAGTGAAATATTCATGCATTTATGCAAAGCACATTTATAAGAAGAGAGAAAAATTTACATCACAGAGATACATTAGAAAAAGGGTCATCACTGATATCA
The DNA here is from genome assembly GCF_059628265.1 of Tinamus guttatus. Taxonomy (NCBI): domain Eukaryota; kingdom Metazoa; phylum Chordata; class Aves; order Tinamiformes; family Tinamidae; genus Tinamus; species Tinamus guttatus. The sequence goes on from NW_028288917.1 coordinate 7,392,795, forward strand.
AGAGAAAATATTTGCAAAGGTGAATCTGAGAACTGCACAAATTTTCATTAATAAAAAGTCTGATCTTCTGGAAGTAAAAAAAAAAAAACTCATATGGATGGGCAGTGTAATAAGCAATTAACATGTTATGGATTCAGCTATAAATGTCTGACTGTCAGTAGAGCTTAAAATTATAATGTAAGAAGTGTTAGCAACAACTTTATGACTACTGCTCTTTCATTAGCAACTAGCCATGTGCTTCACCTTTGACCAACCAAAGAGGCTGGTATGTTGTGACCTAGTGGAAAGTGAAAGCTGCTTTATCAAACTAAGGACCAAATCAAAGCTATGTTGTAGCATGCTGATTTTGCAGTGCAAGATCCTGAGATCCTGATTGAACGCGCATAGTGAAGCTTCACTAACACACTTAATGTCACTGCTTAACTACTAAATATACATATCAAGACAAAAACAAGGGTCTTGCAGACCATGTGACTGTCAGGGGCCATTTACACTAATCTCACCGAATTTCACTGTTTGACTCTGAATTCTTTGCATAAGCACTAAGTAAACCAGGCAGTTTTAATCACTTGAAGGTGATAAAGGTTGCAGTAAGCTGATACACTACAAACAACACTCGTTTACATCTTGAATATAATGAAATGATAGTTTATCTACAGTGAACACTTGTGATTATCTGACAAAAACAGGTCAAAGGTTCCAGGCATTTTCTCCTGAAATTACTCAGTGCTGCCTCTAATGACTGATAATTGAAAGCAGAGGCTGGAAATATCACATGTGGTAGGTGACCGATAAGCAACAGATTAATGTAAGGACTTTGTTGCAGGACACTAAAAGGTCAGAGGCCCTAGGAATTAGCTATTATGCTACTGTGAAAGGACAGACATCAAATAGCTATTTACTTTATTCTTGTTCTTCTCTCCAAAATTCAGATTCTAGAGACCCATTCTCTCCTCCATGGTAGACTATTTAAAGAGGTAACACATTTAAAATAAGACAATAGGGTGAGTAGTTATCATAAAGGCTGTGATACTAGAGGTGAGAGAAAGCTTAAAAAAAAGCTTTGCTGGATGAAAATACCTTAATGAAATGCATCTGAGAAACATTAAGAAACACATTAGGCTGAACACCATTGACACTCTGTGGAGCAAATAGCTAAGGAGACCACATAACAAAAAGCATTTTTAAAGTTTTGTAATTTTCTAAAGACAGAAACACAGAAGAAAACAAACCTGTATTAACTTTATAAATTTAAGGAAAGCTTGGTTCAACAAGTGCATCTTTTATTTTTGTTCTCTAGAAGCCTTAGAAAACACCAAACCTGTTTAAAAGCCCATTGAAGTAAATGGTAGTCTTTTCATTTTGCCAATGGCCTTTGAGTATGGACTACAGTTCTTCTGAAGGAGCCTTTAAGTACTTTTTTAAGCACAACTATTGTAAAAAAAAAATTACAGAAATGATTGTTACAAAAAAAGAAATTTGTCTGTTCTATGGAATTGAAAGAGTGCTTATCTGGATGCTGAAAGTCTATTTCAAGTTAGACACTGGGATTCATAAAAATTGTACAAGACATTATCTGTCTGATAAAGTCAATAGAGAGACACTTCTGTTGGCTAAGGATCATCTGTCTAGAGACAGCCAGTAAGAAGAACAGACAAATATATCTGCATTTCCTCTCAAGTCAGCTGGAATCCCAGAGACCATGAATGGGAGATACCCCTTCCTCAGCCAAAGGGCATTTCAGTCAGTATCAGCTACTTTCTATGGCTATATCCCAAGTGCCAGGATATTGAATAGTGCTGTGCTACTCCACAGCATAAATAAAAGAGCTGGGGTCAAAATAAGAATAAGACAAATTTTGGTTCCCACATCTGGCTTTTTATTCATCTTGTATTAGGCATCTACTGAATAATCAATATTCAGCTGAGTGTCCCAAACTTCAGAGTTGTATGCTAACTTACTAATTCAGCTTCTGGTACTAAGTCTTCTGCATTGCTTTTTCTTCTGCAAGTTTTTCTGCATTGAGACCTATTGAGACCCCCAGAGCAGGTTACAACAGTAGTCAGTTGTAAAGGAAAATGGATGATATAGACTTTATATCCCTCTCCTTTCTCTCCCCACATCTGTCCCCAGGCTGTGAAGGAAGCTAAAGCCCCATCTCCCTTTCCTCTGTGTGGCTTTAGACCATGAAAGGTGTTCAGGGAGATGGCATCATTACCATCTCATTTCTGCTTCAGGAAAAGATGTTATGTAGGATTCTGCAATGTCATAAGCATGTTCAGAATGCTTATGAAATTAGATATTTGGGGAACTTATCTCTAATCAAAATAGATCACTGAATATTGAAGACTCAAATTCAAGCATATTAGGAACCCTTAGGTGAAAAAGATTGGCATTGGTTGAAAGTGGGGGGCCCACAATTAGCTGTCTTCCCAAATTATATCTTATTCAGACCATCTTAAACTTCAAACTTTGTTATAATCCTTGTTATAATCTTACTCCAAATTCTGACCCTCTCCAACTGAGGCAAAACTATTTCTGTAGTTAATGAGAGCTTGATTAAGGAAGGAGAATCTCCAGAAACCTTACCTTTTTCATTGCAACATTTCAGTTTCTTAAAAACTTCACTATTGCAGTACTGTACATTTGAGCTGTTCTGCATTAATATTTGTATTAAAATAATTATGGATCTACAAATGCAGTTCTGAAAGACTGACGTAAATAGCTTTTACATTTTTATTTTTATTAAAACACAAAGCATGGTGGCTCACATTTTGAAGCAAGTTATGCTACTGTAAGTTCAGAGTTATTTCACTAAAGTCTTAAAGTCTTTTTTTCAGTCAGTTACTGACATCGATGAGCAATATTTGGCTATTCTGTTCAACTAAATTAGGGACAGCTTTAAAATTGGTGAAATACTATGCAGTTACTGTAAGTTTCAATACATGAAAAATCATCTCTGGTTTATAGAATACAGACTTAGTACAGACTATCCCCTCCATAATTACATAGAATTACTGAAATGTATGTTTCGCAAAGTTATTCGAGACAAGACAAAGTCAGTGAAAAAAAATACTGACTGCAACAGGATTGCAAGAGTGAATACGAAAACCACAATTAAAAATATAATAATATATAATCTGGACTTTTTTTTTTCCCGAATTAGTTATCATTCTTTATCTTTCATAGACAAAAGATAATCCAATAACCCGTATTTTATAACAAACATAAGATGACCTCTCAAGGATCTTACCCAAGCACTTTATTTTTATATTGTTTAAGAAAGATCAGGAAAGTACCGGTCTATTATTAAAACTGTAGGACCTTAATATTGTTGTCATTGTTAATTAGATCTTCTTATCAGTTAACAAAATATACATTTGAAAACTAAAATTAGTTTGAAACACTAAACTGTCCATGAGATGGGTAGATTTTTGCTCATATTCAGTTTCATCAACAAAAAAAAATTTCACTTAAATAGACTAGGTTAGAACAAAGACTGCTATACTAGATAGCTGTGGGCTAATGAATTACCTAATCCTTACATCTCGTGATTGAAGCTATTAATTTTCATTTTCACTGCTCTCTGCCTAGTTTTGACATATTTGGTACATTTTTATCCTGTCTGTCATTAGTCTTCCTTTTTTTCAGGTATTTAATTTTGTTTTTCTCCAATCACAAATTGTCACAAAGAAAACGAACAATTATTCCCAGGTTTCTGACTGTGTGTGAAAGTCAGGATGTCAGATCAACACAACCTCAAGGTTAACAAATGACAGAAAAAACAAAATCCCTCTTGGGTTCAGCTGCAACTGAATAGGAACAAAAGTTATACCTCTGGGATCCAATGGTCAGAAAATAGGTGTAAGTTATAACTGTTTTGACACTGTAAAAGTATACAGATGGAACGTAACTTCTGAGAAGGGTGAAAGGGCATATATCATCACAGGGCAACTGACAGGGGAGTAAAAGCTAAACATTAAAGTACATTCTATCTTCCCACATCTTCTTAGTTCCTGCTCACATTAACCCTCTACTCACTCCCACTGAATGGTGGCAAGTTACTTTACCATTTACCACCTTGTCTAATAATCTCCATCCATTTCCCACAGTAGAATTTGTTTGAAAAGCTTCCATAGAAGTTGTTTCCACATATCCAGCTGGATATGCACTATTTTCTATTTACCTTATATTCATATTAGATTATTTTAATATTACCTGTGTTACACTCACTTCAGATTTATAAGTGTATGACACATTTCAATAAACTGTATTTGACTGAAGTATGGAAGCTGTTCCAGAATACATACAACAACGTATCTTTCAGAAGCCTGAGACTGAGTAGGCAATTACTATTATTATCCTGCTATATTTTCTTTTCCAAATGTTCCAAACATGGACCAAACATTCAATAAAATCAGTTCAGCTGTTACAACAACAGGGAAGAAAACCCTCTAGAACATCTCATTCAGAAATCAGAAAAATTCTTACAATATCCAATAATTTAAAAATTATTTTGATACACTATTTTATATAGAATATTATATAAACACATTTGCAAAAAATAACTGATCTAAGGCCATATTCCTTGTTGAAATGGCAGTATGGTTCCACTTAATTAGGAATTTGTGTGCACAAATGTAAACCAGGCTAATTGTTGCATCAACCAAACCATCACCTTAAAAATTAAAAATACAGAGATACTGGGATTTAATCCTCCCTGTATTTTAGCCCTTCTTTTGAAGGTATTCACTATGCATACTTGCTGTGGGCCAATAACCTACCACATCCCTGGGTGACCCTGAGCACTGGGGAAGGGAAGCGGAGCTGGGGCAGGAGCAAGGCAGGGGCAGGAGAGCAGGTCCCTCCCAGAGCCCAAGGAAGCAGGGCCAGGGCAGTGGGCAGTCATGGCGAGCATGGGCACTTCCAGGTGGAAGGTTTTAACAGCCAGGCTGGGAGCTAGCTGTGATTTTAACAGCTTGTTATACTGATTCAAGCTCTCTCCTCTGCAGCTCTGGTAGTCTGGATCCTGATCAGAATTTATTTATCACAAGGAGAGGATATCTCACCCGTATCTAATCCCATACTAAGTGAGTCCCATCACTAGGAAGCAACAAACATTTGTATTTTTTCTCCTGTAAGGATGTTAAATCAAATCTTACCCAAGTTAACAAATGTTTTAATCCTTTTTCAGTGCAGAAACTCACTAACCAATAGCAAATTAGAAGTCCTCTGTGCCTTATATGCTACCAAAGGAAAAAAACAGTTTTTCCAAAAAACATTTGTGCCATGGAAGACCTCAGATTAGCTTTAAGCAACACAAAAATGAATGGTGATCCCACAAAATAGACAAATTCCTGTTACTTTGGACAGACTGGGGGAGAGAGGCACAGGAGTGTCAAAATGCCATAAAGAAGATGGAAACAATTTCCGAAGTATAAAAAAGAAACACAACACCTAGCACAGAAATGCATATCCAGCAATTGTCCTAACAAGATCATCACATCACTCAAAAAAAAAAAAAAAAAAAAAAAAAGAAAAAAGAAATTAGTAAAGATTGATGGAAATTACTATGGCAAGAGCCCCCTTCTCTGTGGTGCTTGCATCAATCCTGTGTTTGCACTGTTGTTCCACCTGGAACTGCATTTCTCATGGGTACACAGATATAACATTTCATAGGAATATCCATTTAGTTCATGGACAAAATACTTATACACAGAATCCATGCTTCTTGTAGACACATCTCTCAATATAACAAATCTCTAAAACACTGCAGATGACTTCCTGAATGAAGCTCCACTGCTAATAACTAAATAACAGTGTCTCAGACAAAATTTGAGTGTCTTTTTCAGCAAAGGCTAAAGAGAAGCACTGAACGGTATGTGGCCAATAATAATGGACTTTAATTCACATGCAATTTTTTAAGGATAATGCTGTGGGTATTTATTTTACAGTGTGTGATCAGCCTTTGCAGCTGTTTGCTCTAAACTTTTGTTTCTACTTGGGATAGAAGTGACTATTGCCCAGCTCTTAGGTTTAGCCCTGTTTTTCTTTACAAAGCAGCTTAGAATCCCCTGTTGTCTGTCCTCAGAATAGAAAGTGTCAAAGTCTCCTCTTTAGGGGCTTTTCTCTCATTCACATTTTGACCATGTCCATGCAGACAAGTTTTCAGCTCATGTGTGTGCCCATTTCATTCATTGGAATCCCCTTCTGGTGGATCCCTTTTAGCTCAGGTCTTCCATCTCCACACCACCTCCAGGCACATCCTAGCGAGCATAGCCTTGGTATTCACCCAGTTTACATGCGCACATGTAGAACACAACAGCAGGGAAACAAAAATGATGCAAATACATATATACTGCAAATATATCTTAATGACATCAATCCCTTCGTTCTGACACAGTGAATTGCAATGTGAATTCAATGTTCTTCATAGTCACTCTGTAGCATAAAGTGAATTTGAATTTTTCATCTGAAAATTTCACACATTATATATATAATCCATCTCATCTACATGTGATTTCATTATGAGATTATCCAATGTACTAAACATTAATTCCATATTTTAGAAGAAATTAAGAAATATATATGCATGCACTCTTTAAAGAGTCAGGTGGTTAAATCTCAAGAACTATGAAATGGCATTCAAAAAGGAAAATACCAAGGAATTCAAGAAAAGAACATCATTCTGAAATGACATCCAATATCAGACTGCTTTGTTAAACATTACAATGTTTGGTCACAAACCACATACCTCTCAAAACTCTGAAAAATAGAACAGTCCTCTTTGAAAGTCATTATATTTGATTGTGTGATTTATGTTATACTTAGTCAAAAACTGAAGAGGCCTCAAATATTATGATCTTTTTGTCACCTTAGTATGATAAGCAGGAAATTCTGCACTTATTTTTTATCATATATGTTTATAATCTATATCAACATGTAAAATATATAGCTATGTAAATGCTGTTGCGTATCATTTAAACTGTAGACTTAGTCTTTGCTACTTCAAAGACAACATGGATTTCAAGCTCCTGCAACAATGTTAACTTCACAGCACTGTATCAGACTAGAGTCTTACAGCACATCGACAAGTACCTTACCTTTTTTATCTAGAATATTACTAACATTTTACAGTAACATCATAATTGTAGGTGTTTACTGCCACAGACCTACTTAATTCTCCATGTCACTTCATTCTCCAGTAATCTGTGCTTTGATAAAACAAAATTGAATCCTATGATTCTCATCTTGGGATAGATCATCACCCAGTATTCATCAGCACTGCTCTACTGACATCAAGGTACATGCCTTATTTACATAAGACAAGGAAATATATATATATACACACACATATATATACTTGTTTATATACAAAATAAAAACACAAGATCATAGAATCGTTAAAGTTGGTAGGGACCTCTAGAGGTCATCCAATCCAACCCCCCTGCACACGCAGGGTCACCTAGAGCACGTGGCACGGGACTGCATCCAAGTGGGTTTTGAAGATCTCCAGAGAAGGAGGCTCCACAACCTCTCTTGGCAACCTGTTCCAGTGCTCTGTCATTCTCAATGTCAAGAAATTTTTCCTTAAGTTCCTGCGGAACTTTTGATGCTTCAGTTTGTGGTCATTTCCTTTAGTCCTATTGCGGACCACACCAGAAAAAAGGCCAGCCACGTCTTCCTCAGTCTCTCCCTTAAGGTATTTATATATACTGATCAGGTGCCCTCTCAGCCTTCTCTTCCTCAGGCTGAACAGGGTCAGCTCTCTCAGTCTTTCCTCATAGGGCAGATGTTCCAGGCCCCTGATCATCCTCATAGCCCTGCACTGGACTCTCTCCAGCAGCTCCACATCCGTCTTGTAGTGTGGGGCCCAGAACTGGACACAATACTCCAGATACGGCCTCATCAGGGCTGAGTAGAGGGGCAGGATCACCTCCCTCGACCTGCTGGAGACGCTCTTCTTAATGCACCCCAGGATCCCATTGGCCTTCTTGGCCACGAGGGCACACTGCTCCCTCATGGTCAACTTGTCGTCCACCATGACACCCAGGTCCCTCTTTACAGGGATTTGTTGCTATATACTCACCTCCCTTTAATTTATTGTTTCTATTCTTTTTTAAAAAACTTTTATGTTAGGAAATCAAGTTTAATCAAACTTTTTTTTTGTAAACTTCTTGCCAAGGGAACTGTGGAACCACAATAACAGAGAAAACATATATATCATCTTTAACGAGAAGAAAAGCAATATGGGCAACCCGAAGTGCTTCAAAAGGCACCAACTATATGAAAAACATAAAATCGGAGGTGTTTGAAGTTGCTTTCTAAGCCTTTAGGATGCCTTCTTTGAAGAACTACATTTGTTTATAGATGTTGATTTGTTTTTATTTTTATTTTTCTGCATCTACAGGGGATAAGTGCTGCTTTTTAATGAAAGCTCAGATGTTCTCATAAATCAACTCTTAGAAAATCTTATAGCAAATATTATGCCACTCTCAGTAAGCTCTTGAGAGCTGGCAAATCTAGGGAAGAAACATAAGGAACTCTGAAGTTTTCAAAAACCACAGAAAAAGGCTCATCTCTTATGTCATCATATGTGAACTTCAGTCCTTGCAAAGCTGTTTGTAGGCGTCTCACGCCTTCCTTGATGTCTTTAGAGAAAGCTCCAAGCTTTATTTCTGAGAGGTGTCCGTGACAGAACAAAGAAAATGGTATGATCTTATTTTCTGAATCACCAAGCATCATAAATGGAAGAGGAGGAGTTTAAGGACCTAATTTTGCAGTCAACTGAGCAAAGAACAGCTCTTTCTGAACTAACTAGGAGATTACTCAGCACCTCATACCACTGGATTCTGTTGCTGTTTCAGTGTTCAGCTCTTTGGAGCAGATCCATAAACTCTCCTCCTTATTTCAAAATGTTACGACAGGATGTAATTAAGTACAATTAACGAGGAGGTCAAACGGTCATCTGATAAACACTGATCCAAACAGTCAGCTTGGAAAGGTCGGGACTGCTCAAGCCGCATCGTATTGATGGGAAAGAATATTATGATTTAAGGGGGAAAAAATCTGAATGACTAAAACTGAAGAGATTTACATGCTTTCTATATTACATAGACAGACATGCTCACATGCTGATACGCATGCACACATGCTGCAGAGACACAGTTCTGTACATTGAGAACAAGGGCTCAACCAATCAATTGCATAGTATCTCTTAATTGCAACAGCACTCAAATTTACATTTTGGTGCTTGAATTCCAATATTTCTTTTTCTATTTCATTATTTTACTCAATTGTCTGCCTCGACATTAGTAAATAGCTTGTTTTCCAGTGTTAATAGAAGCCTTTTTAAAATAATGCTTGAGATCACTAGGAGAAAATGCAAAGTCCTACAAGGCTCTTGCAAACAAGCTTTTCTACAGAGCACACTGCCAGAGGAAGAAGAGACCACAAGGGAATAAAGCCATTCTAGTACTCTGCAAGGGCAAAGAAAACAGATACCCCTTGAGCGCCAGAGGTGAAATGAAAACACAGGTATTTGCCCATCCTTGTTTTACAGACTGAGAAACTGAAGCACACGGGTTTCATTTGCTGTCTTTGACACTAGGACTGTGACAGACTCACTGCAAGATCTTCATGCAACATTTCACATATGGTACCGTGAGGTTACCTGCTCAGGAGCAGCAGATTAGATTTCTGGGTCACTGACACATTAGGACTCCTAGTCATTGACAGATACCCCAGCTGAAGTAACCTTGGGGACAGTATTCCCAAAGGATGAGACTGCACAGCAGCACAACCTTCCTGCTGCATCTCAACTTTCATAAATTAACATAAAGACTACAGCTGTCATGGTGCATTTGTGGTTTTACCATCTATGCCACTCTTCATTCATCTCTTTTGCACTCTTAGCCAGCTTTTTTTTTTTTTCTTTTTTTTTGTGCATGGAGGAGCATGCCATGACTCTAGGCATGAGCTGGAATTAGGTGCCTTTCACTCACTGCTTCAGAAACAAATTCACAAATCTTTTAACATCCCTGACGGTTCTCCTTTTGTTAGCACAAAAATTAGCATATCTACCTCCAAAATTAATGCTAGTAATAAATCACTCTTCCATTTTGTCAAAGTCCAATGCAACATCTTTTTGAAATTATTCTGTAGTATCTTGTAATTGAATGTCCTACCTCGTTTTCTCCCCTACTTTTTAAAAACAGAATATTTTAAATTAACATACTTGGAAAAAATATTATCAGTTTGTAATAGTTATACTAGATCTTGGTTAAAGCTCTTCTAGATAACATAGTTTCATTAGTATGACTACAGTAAAATATATGAGAATCAGGACAACAAATACTTCATTTGATAGATTCAATCTACACAGAGATTTTATAGACCATGTATTCAAAGGGTTTGAGTGGATAAAAATTGCTAAATCTGATAAACCTACTTATTAGAAAGTTCAAAACATAAAATTACTATCAATTGTTCTCCCAAGGCCTTCCTTAACCTCCAAAAAGAGTGGCCAGATGGAACTGTCCTTCTACAAAGCCACTCCTTGTCAACTATGCATGCATGGTATGGGCCTTACTATCACCAGCGCTCCTGGCTTTATTGGCTCTGATCTGTTAATAATTGCTGCCTCCATTTGCCAGGAATTACACTGGGAAGAAAGTATTGCCACACTCTGGTCAGGTACTACTCCTGCCACTGAATTACAATAGTAGTTGGCAAAATCCAGTTCTCAGCCTATTGAACTGGAAGAGTTGCCTAAGAAGAACTGGAAACTAAAAAAGTAGATTCATCTTTTGGAAGATCTCTCAGTAATAGTGGTCCCTGGGAAGCTTCTGAGAGGAGAACTGAACTGTAAAACCTCTATTTTCCTGCTTGGCTTTTAATTCTTTTTTTTTAATAGAAACAAATCTATAATTCAGTACATAATACACAAACCAACTCCTGTGTACCCCACCCACAAACCTAAATAATCCTGTTGTCACGGATGACAAGTTGTGCCTGCTGTAGCACTTCTATGTTTTATAGGAAATTTTAACCAGGGGTGTTATTTTAAGAGATGAGCAAATGGGGAAACCCCATGGCCCAGCCAATAAAATATGAACTCTAGGTGCAGTGGTGCACTCATAAATATGACTCCGAACAAGGGGATTCATTGTTTCTCCCGACCCCTTTTAGCTGCTCCTCTGATCTCAGCCTCTTTCTGTGCGTCATGGCAGCCCTCATCCTTTAACCTGTGGTTTTTAAAAGGTAGCGTTCTACGTTATTTATGGCTGTAAATGTTAGTAGTCCATCTGCACGCACCCCGCACACACATGGAGTGGGCGGCGGGGGCTGCGCTTTACTTTGCAGGAACAAAAAGGTTTGTCCAGGGCACCAAGTGGCTGCTCTGCCCTGAAGCACTGTGAGGAAAACTGCTCCCTTCACCTGCAGAGCTTGCAAGAAGAAGCCAAAGCCACGCTTATTTTATGTTCCTCTTGGACTCACTTCATCTTGTTCCCTCTCCTTTTCCCTCATGTGTCCCCCCTTTCTGCTTGCATACACCTTTTCCTTCCAACTACCAGAACACTGCTCTGACGTGTCCCTCAGTTGTGTAACCTTATGGAGCTTGGAAATGCTCCCATGGGGCTGCTCCACCATGCTCCCATGGTGTTCAGGAGGACGTCTCCACGTTGGTCCTTCCCCGTTCCCACCAGCTTCATGCCCAACACTTTCCCGTAAGTCTTGGGCTGCACTTTGCCATTTTTTTCCCCATTCCTTTCTTAATTCCCTCTCTGTCTGTCTCCTCTGTTCACTTCTATTCTCAGCACTTTTCTGCCTCTAATCCCCTTGGCAGCCAAGTGACACAGCCACAAAATTAAAGTTTGGTGACCCTGCCGGGGCAGAGGGGGGCAGAGACAAGGGAAAGGACAAGTGGGAGAGGATGAGGAGAAGTGTGGGAAATATAATTATAAAGTCTGGTAGCAGTCAGAGCTCTCCTGAAGCCCTGGGGAGCCTTTCTTTCGCTGGAGGCTGCAATTGGCACTTCATAAACTGTTCATTCTCAGCTACATGGAAACGCCAGAGGACACCTAGAATGATCAAACTATAATCAATCAATTTTCTGGGAAATGCTGTTAGTCAGAGGGCCTGTGAAAGCAAGCTCAAAGGAGCTGCCGTGTTTGAAAAGAGGAGAAAAAGCAGCGGCCCCTGCTCCCATAACTCCCATAATTGCCCCCATAACTCAGGCATCGGGAGGCAGGTGGCCATGGCAAAATTCTTCACATAATTTAGCATTCAGAGAAAATAAGGATAGAAGCAATAAGTGTGGGAGACCCTGTATGTGCCAAAGTTGTCCTGTTATCTGAAAAAATAAACTGTGGTTTAGGAACAGGATCAAACCAATGCAGTCCATGGCGGGTTTGTTCCTCGCTCATATTCTACACACAAAGCAAGGCTCCGCAAGCCCTTCTCTCTCCCTTTCATAGCTAGCCAGCGTCGCCACGAGATCGTGTTTTCCTGGGAAAATATGTACTGTACAATACATACAACCCCACAACCCCACCCAAAGTCTATGTTTAGTCTGGAAAGCAGTACGTGCTAAAGAGGAAGCGGAACTGTGTCTGCCATTCTTCCCAATGGGAAAAATATTAAGAATAATACATATTTATACACACACACACATATATATACATATATACACATGTACATATATAGTTTTTCACCCATCTACTCCTCAGCTAAACCAGTTTCTCTTCAGTTATCTACAATTTCTTTCAAATCTGTCGGCAAAGAAAGTCAGACAGTTTTATATCGCAGTTAATGGAGAGCTTGACGTTTTTTTGGCGGAGGTGATACAATAATTTATTCGGATTTAAAGTGTTAACTTTGGCAAAAAAATGGCAGTTATAAAAACATTATTTTGTTAGATGATATTTATGGAACACACACAAATCTATTTAGAGGTAGAGCTATATAATTCATAAAGTTCATGTAACATGAGAGATTTCAAAGGAAATATAAAATATTTCACTATAAAACAAGAAATGTAGTGTAATTCCAAAAAGGAATATGGAGAAAAAATCATGCTTGAAATCAAAAACAATTCCTAACAACCTGCTCTGTCATCACACAAAAATAGTTAAAACTGCCAAACGAATTGCTAAGATTGGGTGAGGAGTTCTAAGAAATGTTAACCCATGAGTCAAGCTCTTTTGTTCTGGAAATAAATAACCTATTTTGTAAAATGCTGTCTTCACATTTAATTTGCACATAGAAAATGATTTCATTCTTAATAGGTATTTCTAACGTCTGATTGGGTATATAGCTTATCTTAGTCACAACAAAATGTTTCTGCTTACCGACTGGGTAACGAAAATATTATAAAGGGAAATATTAGAATCTCAAGATTTGGGTGAAGAAGCACTAGATCTCATTTATTTTAAATATTAAATAAAAGAGTGAAAGACACTTTTGTATTAACTTCAGGTTGCCAGATTCTTTACAAGAGTTTTCTCATTTTTTCTCTGTATTGATCCAACTCCACAAATAAAGGCTATAATCTATTTGTTATTTAACAAGTTTTATCTCCCTGATAGAATCCCTCTGTCTAGCACTATTTCCATCACTTCAAATAAGACTGTGTCAATATTTTCATTAGAAGTCAGCATTTCATGGGCTAAAACAGTACCACAGCCAAAGAAATTCACTTTAGTTTAAAATTACGACAATAGTAACTGAAACTGGGTGGAAAAGAAAGAAAGAAAAAAAGAAAGAAAAAAGGGGGAAAACCTGTGGTCAGTTCAAAGCTTTAAATGAATGGAGAAGTTAATGATTCTGAGGACTTTTCCACGTATGCTTCAAAACCAGCTCCACTTGTGCAATTCCTGACATTTTATAGCTTAGCGCTCCCTGTCCCTTGCTGGTGATATGTTAGCTGTGAGTAGGAGGCTGTAGAAATTGAATTAGTTTAATTTAAGAAACCAGCTACTATATACGCTTAAGGTCTAAAGGCACTTAGGAATCCTTTCTTTTTCCTATGCAACGAAAATGTATTTGCACAGGTATTCAGTATGGATTGACATGCAACAGTGAGCTCAAAAGAGTTCTGCAAAAATTGTTTTCTACTCCATGAGCATTCTCAGATGAAGACAGTGGACTGTAAACATTGTAGAATTGTGTGTTTGGTTAGTTACTTGTGTTTTAAAGGAAAACATACTCCTCAAGGCAGTGTACACAGTTGGGGTGGAGAAGCTGGAGAAACATGAACTATCTATCTTCTCTGCCTAAAACAGACAAAATTTCCTTTGATTCCAGAGTCCGATTTAATAACAGATCAGAGAGGGTGTGGTTTGAGAATTATTTCAATTAAGTTTGCAGAATCTATCCTGAAAAGTCCTACAGAAGAAAAGGTGATTTTTCATGTTGCACTAGATATTTAAATAAAATCTTCATAATATCATATTAGCATGTGCAGATCAAAGACATAAATTTTATAGTGACTTGGACATTTTTAAAATTAATTGTATATGTTAAGAAAGAAAAGCATAACTTAAAAACACAAAACTTTTGTATTTTTCAGACCTATCATGTAAAGAGGTAAGATTAATTCATAGGAAAATGCAGACAAAGAAAATGGAGTTGCTTAGCAAATGCAGGAATCAGTTTAGAGAAAAGTCTACAGAGGTGTTATAAACAAATGAAAGTACTGAATATTTGAATTGCATGTGAAGGAATTCTTAAAAACAGTAAACTTAATGCTTGCTTGGATAGTACATGGAAAAATCACTTCAGGAAATCTTTAAATGCAATTGTTAAAAGTGTCAAGTTCCTCTAAGTTTTGATCATACATATATTTTTATTCAATCCCACTATTCTGGTGAGAGGTGAAGAGTGGAAACGCTAACATTTATACTTGCAAAGTCCTTCACCAGCTCTATTTTGAGTGAGCGTTAAAGTGTATAGAACTACATGAGTACTATGTGTCTGTTCTCTGAGGAAAGGCTTTCCTATCTTATGTATGTATGTCATTTTGGGAAATGGGCCAAAAAAAAGATGCCAGAACTCTAGGCAGGCAGTGATGTGCAACGCTACAATAAAATATAACAACAGGATAAAAAATACCCGGTGAGGAAAACAGAGTCCTGAACTTGTAGGTGATAGAATCAGATCTTTGAAAACCCTAGTGTATTTAGTGAAGGATTTATTCTTTGACTGCTGGACCAATCCCAGTTAACTCTTCTGTTACAATCATCAGTATTTATGGAGAACTGCCAATGCACAGAGTCATATACAAAATAGAGGACAAGGCATAGTCTCTGTCTTGTTGTATCATTCAAGACAGAAAGAGATGAAAATTGTGGCATAAATTCCTATATAAAGAGCACGTGTTTATAATTTTAACTTCAGGAGAAATAAATGCAGTCTTGTTTTTCTTTCTCGTTGCTTGACAGACTAATAATTACAATTCTCATGATATTTTTTAAATTTATTTTTGAAAGTGAGGTATTTGCAACACTTGAGAGGTGATTTCTATTGAAATTAGCATATTTCATTTTTTATTCTTTAATTAAAAATCATTTGTCCTTACCTGTCTTTTTACTCTAATTTTGAATCTTACGCAGTTTTGTTTTCTGATGGTCATGCTTTATAATTCTTATCAAATATCTCAGATATACATCTTGTTGATATATATATATATATATATATGTTTTAAATTATTATACCTGCCTACAACTATATACAGAAGATTCCATTTAAAATACCATGATGATTAATAAAGCTGTATAATTGCACCTTATGTAATTAATGGTGTGCAAGTTTGAACATGGTGAATACTATTTCCAGAAGAGATTAATTTGATTCAAGTTGACTGATGCTTCCATTCTAAACCCAGTTGAGTTATTAGAGCACTGCATGAGCATTTATTGATTTTAGGGTATGGTGTTAACATTCAGTTATCACTGCATATTTTTCCCTCTTGTACATTAAAGGAGCTTGCCCTCATCTGTCACGATCTTACGCTGTATAAATCATATAAAAGGGTTGCCTGTTTCCATGATTTATTTCATTATGATGTTAATTATACTGAAACATAGGTTTGTTTAATAAAAATGTTGAAGCTAATCTATACTAGTCATCAATATTTGTTATGAATGTTGCATGGCAGAATGTGTGAGAAACCACAATAACCAGCATGTATGGAAGAGCATTTGAAGTGATTTAGAGTTTAGCCTCACTTAAAGCTAACACATATTTTAAATTTATAGATTTACATGGTATTTTTGGTAAATTAATTATGTCAATTAACTAAAATCACTAGAAAATAAAATATCCAGTCCTCAATATACATGTAGAAATGTAAGGTGAAAGATGCACTCTGACTTCCTAAAATTGCTTGGTTAATGGGACATAAACTTCCCCGCAAAAATTAGTCAAATATTAAAAACTTCCCAACCAAAGTAAGATACTCAGTTGAAACTCACATTCTTCCCAAAAGGAGTTTTACCTGGGAAAGTGCAGCGGGATCAGGCTGGCACATCTTTGACATTGATCCTTCAAAGACTTATACACAGGCATCGTAAGAAGTTCTCTTGAAATCAGTGGCAGTGCCACTGATGAAGTGGTCTGTGACATGTGTACTGAGAGTTTGTCTGAGGATACTTGAGAAAAGTCTTTGTGGGATCAGGGCCTTAGATAATATTTAGGAGATTAGAGTATTTCCTATTTTCCTTTACAACTTTCCAATTTTAAATGCAGCAGACTCATGATATTCTGGGTGAACCGAATCATACAATTGATAACTTTAAGGCAATACATGGAAAATATCTCACTTTCCTTTTAAGGATGAAGAACACTTTTTTTAAAAGAAAGAAATGGGGATCTCATTTTCTTCTAGTCTCCTTTTTCAGGAATTAGGGCAATAAACAAATGTAGTTGTGGACAAATGTTGCTTTTATGGAAAAAGACCTCAGAATTGAACAATTTTTAATCTGTCAAGAAATAATGAAATATAATTTTATTATTTTGACAACTAACCTCTGGAGTGCTATTTTCCTACAAATTCTAGTTGCTGAGGAGTTTAATGATTGGATATATTTTTAATACTGATGCAGGGATTACCGACCTGGTAGACATTAAAGGTATAAAATGTGTATGATGATCTGAAGGCATTCCAGGACATGTGCCATTGTTTAAAAAGTTTCTACAGAAAGTATTATCCTGGAAAGCAAGACTTTTATCACATATTGTATAAGCTTCCTGAGCAACTTCAAGTTTTCAATGCAAATCCCTTGCTTTTTTTCATATGAAAATAAAAAGAAATTTTTAAATAGTCTTATGAGCCTTGCTTTTGAAATTCTTGTAAAAATAGCAAATACATTTAATCAACTATTTGCAGCCTTCTTAGTGAAATTTACCTTACCTTTGATTAAATAAATCAGTAACTGCTTTTTTAACCACAATCTCACTGGTAATCATATTTACACCCAGGAGCTAATATAATTTAGTTCTATCAGGTTTTTTTTGTTTCTGTATCTCAATTGTTACAATTTTCAAAAGCATTCTTTGCCTGCATGTTTCTTGTATTTAATACTTTATTTGTTATTTAATTTACTTATGACACTGAAAATTAGAATCAAAGGAGACTCTGGGCACCATGGCAATTTAATAAAACAGTCTGTGGTTATTAAATAAAAATAACAAAGAAACAGCAACAGATTATTTAAAATCCAGCCAGCCAACTGAAAAAGATAATAAAAAAATGACTTACCAGGAGGAGGGAAAAAAAAAAAAAAAGGAAGAAAAGCTAAATGACCTAAGAAGTCCTCTCTTTTTTTTTCGGAAATGGCTTAACTTTTCCCTTTTCATAGCAGTCTAGTCTTTAAAATATTAACAGCTGATATTTGTTCATGCCTAAGCTTTAAACAAACCAGTATGAGAAATAAACTAGCAATAGGCATAAGTGCTTGAATTTTTTGAGATTTAAAAAAATAAGGAGTTAGTTGGCCTAAGGCTAGAATTTTCATTACATCAATGAAAGAAAGAAAACAGAAGCCAGCAGAGGGGAGTTATAGAAACTGACTTTGTATAAACAGTGAGAAAAATCTTTTTCCTTGGCCACCTACAACGTAGCTGCTTTGCCATTAGTATAAGTTTTCTTTTACGAGTGGCACAGCTGCCAGGGCCCAATCCTGCTGCCGAAGGGCAGGCTAAGGTGCAGCTGAGAGATTTGCCCTGTAAAGACTTTAAGACCGGGCTAATGGTTTGTGAGACAGAGCAGAAACAACAAGAAAAAAAATTGAGACGTACCTAAATTGACAAAGCTCATGACCATGTCAGCATCATTCAGAAAGTTGGTATCATGCAGGCTGGCCAAGGGAGGATTCTGCGTGCTCAGGGGGGTCGTGCGAGACAGTTGTATCCTCCGCGAATATCCATTTGGAGAGGCAGGGTATCCTTTCCGCATCCCTCTGCTTTCCCCTGCCACTGATCCCTTCAGTGAATATTCCAGCTCCTCGGGCTCTTCTTCATTTGTCATGGCATTATACAGGTCCAGCATGAAGAGGGGTGCAGAAGAAGCCTGCTTTCCTGGTGAAAATGGTCTGGGTCTGTGAGGTAGACCCAGGATAGAGAGAATCTCTCTCTGAATCTCCCTTCGCTCATGGTTCCGCAGCCTCCTGTAAATAAAACTCGAATGGACATGATTGTCTCCTAACCCTCCCTGTGCGTGACCCGCCAGAGCCCAGCAATTCCAGAGCAAGCCCATGAAAGCTTTGAGCGCAGTTAGGTTCATCTTTGGAAAGGAAAAAGAACAACAACAACAGCAAGAAAAAAAAATCGTTCTCCTACTTGTTCTGAGTTCCTACGAGGTCTGCTTTCCCAGTGGCTGAAAAGCAAAATTTACCTATTCTTCATGTCAGTGTCATCTCTAAGCGTAACATCTTTGGTGATTTCTCTTCCCCCCACCCTGTTTAAATATTACGGAATGTGTCAGGTTGCAGTTATTTCTAAGAAAGCTGAAATTCAGACTTCCAATTTTCCACTGTTGTTATCGTTTTTTCTGCATTTATGGAGCAGAAGACCAGTATTTTGTCAGCTGACCTAGACATTCCTATGTAAACCTTAGATAACCAGGTCTTTGGTGGGGAGCTGTATTAGCAAGAGCTGTTCTTCTGACACATTGTAGTTCCCAGAGTTATCTTCCCTTGTTATTCTGAGTTCTTCGGAACACCTTGCGCTCTTTCCAAGATAAAATCCTGAGTCACAGATTTGTCTTGATCTGTACCTTGGTGGTGCAACATATATTTGTCCAGCAGCCTGGTGATAACTTTAACATCTTTTGAATCGCTTTAGTGTGAAGTAATTCTAAAGCATGTACTAATCAAATTAATGTGTTGCCATGAATTTACTTGAGGAAAAAAAAAAATCTGTAAATCCATTCAACCCTTTGCAGCTTCTTGACTGTTATTTCCAACCCTAGCAGGCACAAATATAACAGCTCTCTTCAAGAGAGATCTAAAGACTAATGTAAGCACAACCCTGCTGGGAAAGAAGAGGCTTCTCATTGTAATTTGAAACGGGTATAGCAAAAAAGTCCTTAACCCTTCTGCTGCCAGACAAAGCTTTAAGTTCCCCCCACACACACACCAATTTACAGTAATAAACCTAACTTGGCTATCGACTGCATTTTTCCTGACAGCTTCCAGAACATCCAAACAATCAATTTTAACTTAAAAAAATTTAGAATATAAAGCTAACCTTGTGGCATAATTTGAAAGATCCTGAGTCCATAGTTAACAAACTTGAATATGAAACGCTCGTAACGAACTAAAAGAGCATCTTATTAATTCAAGAAATGTGTATATTTTAGGTAAGCTTAGCAAATAAAGGTGACCTTTTCCTCTGTAGGAAATTTGGTCAGTGAGGCTTGATTTTCTCTTTTCTAAAACGCTGGGAGTGCAATCTGAAAGAAAATAAATGTATTCAGCAGACAAGATTTCAAATTGTGCATAGCCAGTGGTATAGTTACAGTCACAACTTTAATAAAATATAATTTACAATGATAATTTATTCAAAGTACATTTTGACTCAGAAATTGCTACACTACATTTCTTAGTAAATATCAAAAGCCTCAACCTATTATTAGCTGCAGAAAGAAATAGCTTAACTCAAGAATTAAGAAACTTTAAATAGATTTTGCTTTTTAATTGCTATGCACAAAATTCGCATTCAGCTAAGAATTTTATGATAGCCAGCAACTTGTGTTTTTCCTCTCATTAAAACAAAATCACCGTGTTAAATTTCATATTGCTCACATTATCTGCTGTCATTTTTCTCACTCCTTTAATTTGCCGTAAGTCTTGTGGAGCCTTTCCTTTGATGAAGGAAAGAAAATATGGACAAAAAAAAGTTAACAAAATATGTGACGTTAAGGAAAGAAACAGGTATATAAAATGCATCCCGTCGGGTTTCCTTACATGACTAGCACCTACTCAGCAAATCACAGTACTTGAGTAAACTTGGGAGTGTGACAGCAAGTATAATCACACCCTAAGAAGCCAGGAACAATTTCTCTAGTATGTTAAGTACAAACGAGCTTTTTTCATATATTGCGAGTCCTATTCTATATTTATAGTCTAGTTCCACTATCGCTAAAATATGGCTAATTGTCTCTCATAAATCAACATGCATAACAGCGCTCCTACCAAGAAAGGAGTAGACCTGCTGAGCTAACATTACAATTAGTTTAGATTAGTTAGCAAAAGTCCTCGTATTCTTTGTGGAAGAAAAAATAGGTTTTTTTTTCATTTTTTTTTCCACTCTAAATCCATTTGAAAACTATTATTTCCTGTTTTTGTTTTGCTTTCACTTGTCCTGTTCAAATAGTTGTAATGATATATGAGAGCTTACTATACATATGTCTTTTCTGAATTAGACCATCATGTATTCTGTAACTGTTTTTTTCTCTCTTTTCCAGCAATATATTTCATTTTTTCCCAAAGCATTCATAAAAGCCAGTGGATTGATTGCTCAGAGGATTTAAGTCCTCAGCCCGTCAGTACATCCAGCAATAGTAACTTCCTATATTATCCCACTAGAGTGTCTGGCGTCCACATTTATATAATCTTTTCCCATTTAAAAAGCCAAAAATGCCCTCAACTTTCAGGGTGCATCTCTGTTGTAAACATCTTTCTAGACAGAAAAACAGAAGAAGAAAGCATATAAGCCAGTAATTGCACATTTGAGGGAAACAGCTCCTGTCATTTTCAGATGGAGCCACAACCAAATGTGTAACCTAAATACAAAAGATATTTTTTTTTTAGTAATCTAGCCAAACTGAGCCACCAGGCATCCTTTCCTAGGACCTCTAAAAATAAAAGCCTTTAACTGTTTTTCATCAATATAAATACAATGTCATTTTCTTATAAACCTCTGTTCCATAAACAACTACTGCTAATGTGGGGATCTTATAAATTTAAGATCCAGCAAGCTCTAAAAATGAAAGCCTTTGCTAAAGGATTGAAGGAGTCTGTGGTAGCTGATAGGTCCCATTTCATATTTCCAACAGGCAAATTGCCTTCTAAAGGAAAGTATGATATACAATGTAAGCATGTCAAGCTATTTTATTTGATAGTATAAAAAAATACACTGGCACAGATATCTGGATTTAGTTTAGGTTTGGGCTCAGTTTCAAAGTCACCTTAGATCTAGATTTCCAGTTTTACAGCAAAAAAATATTGACAGCGCTTTGCATAATATTGCAACCTGAAAGAAATGCCATGTTCTTACTCTTTCTAGCCACAGACAGATAAAAATAACACTTCAAGTCAACGTAAAATGCTGACCCAGAATCAAAGGCTGGGATTTGAGTAAGACAAGACAGAGTTTTTACCCTGTATCTAAAACAGAATTTCTGGGGTAGAAAATTGATTTAAAATTGATTGTTTGGATGTTCTGGAAGCTGTCAGGAAAAAACGGGCAGCTTGACCTGCTTTCTGCCCCAGATGCTCAACCTGGAAGCAACATAGGAAACCACCTGAATCATCCTTACCCAGTCATTAGGAAAGAAAACCAAAGGGACTCCGCGAGTGAGCTCACACTACGGATAGACTGCAGACGCATGAGCGCGTAGCCCGCGGAGCATCTGGAGCCTGGGGTCGCAGCGGTGGGAGTGAGAGCAGCCTGTGCCGGCACTGCTGGAAGCTGGAGGCAGGAAGCAGTTGCGCGAGTGTCTTTAAACAGTGTGGCATATATATATATATATGTGTGTGTGTGTGTGTGTGTGTATATATATATGTATAGATATGGGAGTGAATTCAGAGCTTATGGCAGCCACGCTCTCCTAGGCAATATTAGAAGTTGGGAAATAAACTGGGAAATCCAGATCTCACCAATCTCAATTCCACAGGATCATAATACTGCAACAGGGAAAAATCCGTAATTACCTGGCAGACTGCAGCAATCACAGAGGGTGTGATTTTTACAGGCAGTGCCCACCACTCCAAATTAAAATTAGCAATTAGCTACTGAAGGTAGCAGCCCACTGGATCCCCAGTATCACAGAAACTGTGGGTGATTTGCCATAGCAATGCCTCTCCGTAACTGTTTGCATACACAAAATAGAAGAAAATGTGGACTCACTCTGAGATATTTACAGTCTAAACCTGATGCCTGCAAATGCAAGCTGAATTTTTTTTTTGCTCTTTCCCCTTTAATGACCAGCAAAATCTGACATTCAGAACAATATTATGCATGAACAGATAACCCAGCATTAAAAATACACACAGACACCACAGCTACGCGTGCCTTTTATACTACCACCACCTAAATATTTACAATGGTATGGCCAACAGGAGGTATACATATGAGTATTCACACATATTATACTTACATGCATTTGTTCCAAATCAACAAAATGCGTACACATCTTTCACTCAGTTGCTTTTGAATTCCATTTGTCAGACACAATGTAAAAACTGGTAGGAATAGCTGAAGAAACAGTCAGGTAGAGATATATATTGATTATGATGTTTTTAAATGTCACATTATCTATGTAAACCCCTTTTATTCAGAACATTTGTTAATTACTGTATGAAAGACGGGAATCGTTTCACATGCAGAAACATTGCCATTTCTCAATGGTATCTCTTCATCTGGTATCTTTCCTCAGACACCAGTACAGGCTGGGGACTGACCTTCTGGAGAGCAGCTCTGCAGAGAGAGACCTAGGTATCATGGTGGACAACAAGTTGACCATGAGGCAGCAGTGTGCCCTCGTGGCCAAGAAGGCCAATGGGATCCTGGGGTGCATTAAGAAGAGCGTCTCCAGCAGCTCGAGGGAGGTGATCCTGCCCCTCTACTCAGCCCTGATGAGGCCGCACCTGGAGTATTGTGTCCAGTTCTGGGCTCCACAGTACAAGAGGGATGTGGAGCTGCTGCAGAGAGTCCAGCGCAGGGCTACGAGGGTGATCAGGGGCCTGGAACATCTGCCCTATGAGGAAAGACTGAGAGAACTGGGCCTGTTCAGCCTGGAGAAGAGAAGGCTGAGAGGGGACCTGAGCAGTATCTATAAGTACCTCAAGGGAGGCAGTGAGGAGGATGGTGGCCTCTTTTCAGTGGTGGCCACCGACAGAACTAGAGGAAACGGACATAAACTAAAGCATCAAAAGTTCCACAGGAACTTAAGCAAAAATTTCTAAACAGTGAGGGTGACAGAGCACTGGAACAGGCTGCCCAGAGAGATTGTGGAGTCTCCTTCTCTGGAGATCTTCAAAACCCGCTTGGACGCAGTCCTGTGCCACGTGCTCTAGGTGACCCTGCGTGTGCAGGGGGGTTGGACTAGATGATCTCTAGAGGTCCCGTCCAACCTTAACCATTCTGTGATTCATTAAACTTTATAGCAGGATGGAAAGGTAGCTCTGCTGAATTCTCCTCAACCACAGGAGAATTTTAGGATAACCATTGGGGTATTACTCAATATCCATACTCTTTACACATATTTCTGGGGATCATTAGGCATTATATATAGAAAGCACTTCTGTTTTATGTTCCAGACAGAAGAATGCATTTCAAAATAATACCCACTATGTAGAGGTGTTCAATACGCGGATTATAGTGCTATTTATTCAGTTACCAGCGAGTTTCCTGTAGTACAAGAGTTTTTCATCCAGAATTTCAAAAGCTCAGGCAAAATCACAAATCGGCCTAGGAGGTAAGTCATCAGGCATTTTATAGACGGCATTTAATAGAACACTTTGTTTTAAATTTACAGAAAGACCTCCAGCTTTAAGTATAATCATCTGTGAAGTTTGTTCTATTCATAGCACACGTATAACATTGTAAAGCTATCAGCACAGAATAGTCTGCAGGATTAAAAATATACTCTCCTTTAAGAAAGTGGGGAAAAATAATTTTGCTATGTGCCTGAAGACTTTTTTTTAACCTATTGTGTTCAAAGACTAGGGAAGAAAAGGGAAAGCTTGGTTCACACACATTCTTTGGAAATACACAAACCACAAAATATACAATTAATAATATAATTCAGCATCAGAATGCTGTCATTTGCATAATTTACAAACCTAGAGAGCTCCTAGAAATCCCCTTTCATTTACAGTAAGCCTCTAATTAGTTTATATATATATATTCATATATATATGTAAAAAAAAGGAGGAATTGTACCGAGGCAAATACAAAGCACTTGGACAAGAGCAACATTTGCAAGCAGCAAAGTGTAGCACTTCCTCAGGAGCTTATTCCTGGCTGTGCTTATAGCGGGGTTGTACTGTGCCCTAGCTGCACACTGGTACCTGCTGGTCTCACTGCCCCCAGCTGCAGCGTTTCCACGGGCGCTTTGTGCTGGGCCAGTGCTGTGCTGTGCCGTGCGAACCTCTCCTAGCTCTCGCTGGATGCCTTTTGGTTTTCAAATACACATATGCATAAAACTTTGTTCATAAACTGATACCCTCTGAGTACCTGAGTAGCTGAATTGTTTGTTTCTTGAAATGCTCTGCCTTCATTTGGGGGTCGCTTCTTCCCTGGAGCATTTATTCACTAAATTCTATAGCTGTGACTTTAGCACCTCTACTGGAAACTATATGATCCAGCAGTCTCTCAATCTCCTTTTGTAAATCACAGATTTGTTTTTAGACTTTTTTTCCCATAGCTTGTTTTATATGCTGTCTCCTTCTCTTTCCTGTACTTCTTCCCATCATGTCTTGCTCCTCTGTCTACTGCTTGGAAGTGGTGCCTCTGTTCCCACGTGGTCTTCCTTTTCAGCTCTTTAACCTTTAAACCTTTTTCCCCCTGCCATCCCCATTTTCTTTTACCCCTTTCCTGCCCTTCATATTTCTTCTTTCCCTCCCCACGTATCTGTAGACAGATGTTATTTTCTTCTTTCAAAATGACTTCCTTTGTTTAGCAATATGTTTCCCCTTTTGTAAGAGATCAGCTGGCCTCTCCGGCAATAAAAGAGGAGCTGCTGCTCCAGCACTTTCAATTAAATGAGTACTACCATGAATCATGCAGTCCTTGAGAGACCGGTCATCTCATATTGTTCAAAGAGCATTGCAAAAGAGAAGGACGTGCACAGGCCCACTGCAAGACGGTGCATATCCTGAAATCCTTGGTACCCGCTGACTGCTGTTTCTACATAGACTTCTTGGGGCATGGTCATCCATCTGAGAAGCAGCCCAGATCCAGCTAAGGAACTGGCAACTGCTCAACGCCACAACAGCATTTTCAGGAAAATAGACAACTCAGAATCAAATAGGAGTCAGCAATAAACACTAGGTAGTTTTTTGAATTTTCCAGTAACATTAGAAAAGGATATTCCACTAGCACTTTTTTATTGCTAGCTCAATTTGAAAGGACATCTTTTGTATTCTTTGTGTATGTACTGAACTATCATCACAAGAACCAAAAGAAGACAGGAGTTGAGCTGCACTGCGATGAGCAAGTGTGTGAACACATCATGACCATCTGTAAAGTCTCCAGGGTTGGGTCTATGTGGTGGCAATGGCCATATCACAAGTCAAAGAAAGCATTCACAATAAACAGTTTCCTCAGTTTCTCTTATTTTATTTTATGCCCTTCTAGCACATGATGACTTTATCTTGCAAAATATTTAGAACCTGCCACAGTTAATAAAATTTATTCAATCAAAAATGGGGTAATAGTTGCTAAAATTTACTACTACAAACACTGCAGTTCAAGCCAGAATTTCTTAAGCTGACAAAGCAAAGGAATCAAGTCAAAAGTCAGTCTATGCTGCTGGCCTGGAAAAGCCACTTTTTCTTCTCAGTTCTTTGTTACTACAGCTTAGAAAAACTGAAAAAAATGGTGAAACTATTTACCTGCTTTGCACTAAAACATGTGTATTGTAGTTGAAGGACTGCTCTATCCAAGAACCTTCACGCAAGCAGACTTCTGAAAACAGGATCTACCTGATGTTGAATAGCATAAACCATGTTCCTCACAAAACAGACACAAGCAAGAAGAGCATAGTTTACATCAAAGGCTTTGTCTCTGAAATTATACCATAGTCTAAACATAGTATACACAAGTAGACCTTCATTTCTGCTTCGTTTCTGCACAATTTTGGGTGTTTTTTTCTTAGCATTAAGATCCAGATCTAGGAATTCTTGTTAAATCATAGAAATTAGTAAACAACTACCGAAGCATAGCCTCAGGACACAAGCGTATCTATCTTCTCATGGTCATGTTTCAGAGTAGATGCCCATTATTTTCTATGCTCATTTTCTCTTACCATCCTTCAGTGATAAAATGTGCATAGGGACCAATTACTGGGAACTTTCTATGGGACAGTAAAATGTGACTTTTGAGAACTAATCTCCTTATCTTCCTGGGAGCATCTGGAGAACAGAGACAAGGGTCTGCCACAAAAGATTTGGCCTCAGCTCCCTTCTCATGAGACGCACAAAATAATATCTCCTGGGACCCCTTCCTCATCTTCCTCCACCCTGTGAAGATACCATTGGCTTCTGCTGAGGTGAATCTCAAGGTGCCAGTACCACTGGCTGCTCTGTCTTCGTGGCATATTGCTGTTGGCATATGCCTATCTATAGGCATATATAAGATACCTGGTATGAACTTCCAGGCCAAGCATTTTAATGGATAGAGTATAAGACAAACATTTTTGCAATTATTTCTTCTGTGACCCAAGATTAACTAATCTCTATTTGTTCTCATTTCTCCATTGCAGTCTTGTTAGTAGTCAAACTTCATAGGTTCATTTCTGTAAAGAATCATGAAGTTTGTTTTCAAGTATTTATGGATCTTTAAAGGACTAAAAACCCCTGCATCCAAGCAATGAAGGATATTCTTGATGCAGATGACAAAAGTAATTGTGTTTATCTTCAAGGATGGCTAGAAAGTTTCAAAATCATAAAAATTCTGGCTTGTTTAGTGCTCTCCTAAAAAACATAAAGATGACCAAACAGATTATTTGTATTAAAAAAGAAAAAAAAGGGTTTAAGAATTTCTTTGCCAAGTTTCAGTCTAAAATTATTTTTATGGCTAAGTTATAAATTGCTTAAAAATGGGATTTATAATGGAAATGGTGACAGACTTAACTATGGCGGCACTAGCAGGCGCCAGCATAATTACAGTCTTCTCAAGACATAACTTATTACAGGCTATACAGTAGAGCCAATATTTTGTATTTTAATTAAGAAACCTGGATTTTGTTTGTAATAATTGACTGTTATGCTGCCCTTCTTGCCAGGATACTCTTGTAAAAGAGACTCTTGCCTCTAGTAGTCTTTCTTTGTTTAACATTTTAAATAAATTTTATATTGTTGACTGGAAGATTGCATGCATTTTATAGATCATTATTAATTGTCTTTTGGTGACTTCAACTGTTCTATAATTTTTTTAATGGAGATTTTTGTTCCTCTTATCTATGACCAGGAAAAGTTTACAGTCAAGGTCTCTGAAAAGTATAAAGCTGTAGCTTTTAAGTGTCTCATCTGCCTGACTCTATTCGACACAGGCCTTAAATAAGGAAGTTCTTTGGCTATACTCTGCTTAAAACACATTAGACCTCGTTTAATGCACTAGACAAGTACATACAGATTCTGCTACTGAATGAGATAGTAACACAAAGAACTTCTGTACACTGCTTTGAAAAGTGGATTTCAGTAGGTTCTGCTCTCATTTGAGATGAATTTCTGTTTTCTACAAAGAATTTCACTTCCTTGATACTAAGCAGAATTTGCTGCGTGCATGTAATCCCTTTTGTTGCATGCTTCTGGAGCAGAATCACAGCATGCTGTAGTTTGAAAAGCATCAGATATAAGGCGTGCTGTACGGTGATAAACTTGAGCAAGCACGCACAGCAGCAATAGCCTCTCTGGCCAATGTTGCATGGAATGCTGCCACCTTTTGGTGCTGCACACTATGTACACAGCCCAGACACTGCAATCGTCCGAAAATAGCACTCGGCTCTAAACTGTTCTCCATTCCATCAACAGCAGTCATAAATACGCTCTGTAATTTTGCAGCCTTTACATTTGCTTCTTGATTTACTTTCATTATGCTTAAGGTTGCTGGAGTATGTGTCTTTCATAGCCTGCAAGAGGTGTTGTCTCTTTGCATGCACATAAGAGTTGTTCATCTAATTCGGACAGGACAACCAGCAGTGACAATTAAACAGATGGACCTTGACAAGCAAACTTGAGCAGGTAAGCGTATGTCTAATTTCATATTATGCAGCACTAAAACCAGGCAGACACACAGACAATGTGAGATCCGTAAAAGTGCTTAAAATGTAACAAAACAGTTCAGGACTAGTGTAAGCCAGGCATAGGAAAAATAAATTGGTATATATATTGTTCTAGGAAAAACTGGGCTCCTCACAACTCCTTCTCAGTTTGGCCTCAGAGTGATGCTATTCTAGCAAACAGCACTCTGTCATTTCCCCCCAGGGACTACCTACCAACTGGGGAGATTATCAAAGCTAATTATGTCACTTCCTTTCTTGTCTCCAGCATACTGCTGGGCTATGAACAGTGATAGAAGAGTGAGCTTTACTAGCAGATCCCTCCCTGCTTCCTCCTACAGAAGTTCCTCTCCTGCCAAGAAGACCTTCAACAAGTCTTTGCTGCCTTTGTATCTTCCAAGCAGAGCACAGGGAAAAGAGCACAGGAGACAATCTCTCCTACCACGAACTTCGAAAAAAATATTAGCAGGGAAATAATTATACAGTCCTGTGATTCACTTTTGTGTCCTGAAACAGCTGACAGTATTACATTACCAAAGAGCTACAATTATGGCCAAACAGCTGAACGAAAATGGAAATACAGTATTTGTTTTTAGTTCCTGTCCTTGGAGCACAATGCAAAGCAGAGAAAGAAGGAATACATAGCAGGAAAATTGCTAGAAAATGCACAGAAATTATAACACAAGCCTTTCCC
Source organism: Tinamus guttatus (assembly GCF_059628265.1). Classification (NCBI taxonomy): domain Eukaryota; kingdom Metazoa; phylum Chordata; class Aves; order Tinamiformes; family Tinamidae; genus Tinamus; species Tinamus guttatus. The sequence goes on from NW_028288917.1 coordinate 7,422,218, forward strand.
AAATACCTATGTTGATGCTGTGATATCAGGTATCTCAATTGTCCCTCTTCATCAGCTGTTCATTAGGTGGCATATATTTCAACTGCATGGGGGAAAGAATAGGCTGGAATGTTTTCTTCGGTGATGAGTTGTTCTCAGAAAGAAATATCGGAGAGGAAGCCATAACCCCTGAGATGTCTGGAAAGATTAGAGTCTGCCTACTTCTAGCTAGGTTCCAATGAGATCCCGAAGAACAGCAACATCCAAATGATCCAACAGTGGATTCTTTTCTGGGATGCGGACTCATGCTCTGCTTTTAATCAGAAGAAGCAGAGAGGCTTTTAAGGTGAGCTGTAGAGTATGGAAGTGACTCACTGTTCAGAAAGTTCCAGCTAGCTGATGTAATAGGAATGAAAGAGCACCCTTGGTGTGGATGGCCAGCTGGGCAGAAGAGACACTGACGAGTCGAGCAGGACCAGCCACCTGAGCATGAAGTGGAGATGAGGGCAAGGAAATTGGATGGAGCATGTCCACAAAGATGTAGAAAACCCAGCACATTTGAAGACTGTGCATGAGGAATGATTGCATTAAGTGCTACTGTAGGTTCCATATTTTTTTCCCCTTGGATATATGCTAAAACGTCTCTTCATCTGAGTCCCCAAATATGGCTCAAGTAATATTTCATCACTCACACCACAACAAACAGGCTGTGTTTGACAGACAATGAAAAAGGAAGAAAACACTAACCTCATCATCTTTCTTCCATATACAAACTGACAGAACTGATTGCTTTGGCATCATGTTTATCAATTCCACATGTGATTTTTTTTTTTTTTTTGGTTTGGGGGCTTGTTTTAATTCTCACAAAAGGATGCCGACAAAGGTGAAAGCAGAAACCAGAAGGGTCCATCTGCTAGGAGAAAATATTTGACTACAGTGCTTTGTTTTTTTGGTTTTTTGTTGTTGTTTGTTTTTTTATTATTATTTATTTAGAAGAGAAGTGAACAAGGGCTTTTGAAAATTGACAGGAAAAAAGAAGTGTGGAAAAGTGTGGATGCATTTCAGCAACAAAATTTATGAAAAAAAAAACAATGGAAGAAAAAGAAAATAAAAGACAATATACTTCTAAGTAAGTCCCTTATGGTCAAGAGAGGTGTAACACGTACAAATTCCTTGAAAACCAAAGGCTTTTCATCTTGCAGTGTCTTGAAGTGGTAAAGTGTATTTGAGCTATTGCCAAGATTTTGTCTAATTAAGAAGAGAAGAGAGGCAACAAAAATACTCTGGGAAGTGATAGGTAGAAATCAGCATTATGTACAATTGTCACAAGAATGATGTGCAAATATGAAACTAATGACACTAAATCTCTGGCACCAGATATCAATGACAGAAAAAATATAAATAGAATAAAATAGTAGGGGACTCTATTGGAAATAAAATGCTGTTTTTAAAGGATCTGTTGAAACACTTTTCTATACAAAATGTAGAGGAGCTGAGAGCAAAAGCTTCATTCTGTTTACTTACTAGGAAACCTGTTCCATTGCATGTCACTGCATAAATAAAAGGGTCATTAAATCTGAGAACTCAACAGGAGCTGAACAACAAGATAATGAGGTATCATTAGCTATTATAAGTCAGTGTTCAGGTCCTGCAGTAATCCTCCATTTGTTCTCCGGCTGAAACGTTGAGCTGGATACTTCTCAGCTGGAATTATTCTGGTGACTTCTGTCATAACAGTGGAATGATAGAAAATGTTGGCCAAATCATGCAGGCTTTAGGCAGGCAGAACACCTAATTAAGTCAGTGGGAGATTTTTCCTTCATGCTAACTGTGGAAATTGTCCCACTTTCTTCATTCAGGCACAGATCAGGATTCCTATCTTTTTTTTGGTACTGCGATGAAGGATGGTTTTGGCGCTGTCTGGCTGTTTAATGTGATAACAATCCACAAGGTACCTCCTCTGTCCTGCACAGGGAAGATCTGCCCTGAGCAGGATTGGAAGATGTGTTGTTTCAATGTGCTAGATAATTTGCCCTGGCCAGCAGGAAAATGTATTCTGGCCCTGTTCCAGCAAAGCACTTAATCATATGCTTATCAGTTAAAAGGATGACTTAAATACTTCAAATTACGAACACGCTTTGATACCTTGTTGCATCACACCCAGAATGTTTGCACCATTACCCAGGATTAATATTAACCAAAGACTGGAAGAGCTGACATGGGAAAGGAAGGTTTATAGTGAATTGAAATTCCAAACACGACGACATCCAACTCTTGTATTTCGATCTTGCTAATACTTTTCAAACAGTTTGTACAACCACCTGTTTAACAGATGAGATCACAGATTAGAAACTTAGAAGTCTCAGATCTTCAGTGTTTAGCTTTTAATCTTTAATCTTTTTTTTTCTTAAGTAAGTCATGCAAACTCATTCCAGTTACTCAAGGTTGGTCTCATCAGTATTTCAGCTTTCTGAGCTATGAAACAGGAATGTCATAAAGTCTTGTCTATTCCTAACACTGTTGCTCTTACTTGCTATTGATGATGTAGTATTTAAAAAATCAGAAACTCCTGCAGCTGCACAACATAGCCCCAGCTGTGTGTGGGTGATGAACCACGTGAGGTTATGGACTCTGCTACTGGTCATATTAGAACCTGGCACTTTTTCCCTTGTGCAACCACATGCACCTTTGGCCTTCTTACCACAGGGGTGCTCTATGGTATGCAATGACCTAACTCTAACAACCTTATGCTGGAAGCCTCAGAAAGTTTTTTAACATGAATAGTAAAGAAATGATTTTTAGTTACTATATTGCTTGATAAAAGATAATAAAATCAATTCCAGTTATCTTCACACATCAAGATTCAAAAAACAATGACTGCATACAGCTCTGCTTTTATAAACAGAAATACAGACAAGAAATAATGATAAATTCTTGGAAAACTGCTTCAAATAGGAGAGAATCAGAAGTCTGATAGAAGCAAGAATGGGAAAGCAATGAAGGGAAGGAAAGATTTCAAGGTCTCCTAAATGAAAATCCAAGATGATATGGGAGAGAAAATTTTCCATTGTAACTCATGAAAATACCAGGACCAGATAAATAATTCTTCAGTGCAAGTTTTTCAGGTGGGGAAAAAAAGAGTTGACAATTTGCTCCAAATTTTTGTAGTTACTATCACTTTGTAAATACATCATCTTTATACTAGAAACTGATACTTCTTGTACACCTTTGGAAAAAGTTAGCAATAATTTGTAAAAGCAAGCCTATAGTCAGTTTTAGTGGTAGTATGAGGCTGATAACAATGACAGCGAGTTCACTCCCATGCTCAGTAGACATATTTATCAAAAGTGAAAGAAAAATAGCCTAGAGTGAAAGCAAAGACACCCACACATGATCTTAATTAAACTATCAAATGAAAAGTGAAAAAAACAGCTATTGGCTTTTCCATGACATTTTTATCTGAGAAGGAAGTTTGCACATATACACTCATTTACTTTTCTTATTATTCCAGAAATTTGTAATACCTGTCATTTTACTTAGATTATTGTTAGCTAACTTTAATAATCTATACCCATTGTCCCTTATTTACATCTCCTCTCATGTCACATTGAGGTGGCTTAGACACCATGAAGTTGTTTCCTGTTCTTTTTCTCCCTTACTTCATCCTTACAATGCCAGATCTTGCTTCACGGAAATGATCTAAATACCTGTTTGTGACTACTGTGGAACTTAATAGTGCAAACAGCATTGCCCACTTGATAACCTGGAGAAAATGTTTTTTATTTCATTAGATCAACATATGTCTAGGTGTCATGGTATCTGCCAATCTTGGCTGACTATATGCATAAATGAGGCACCAAGTGAGGATTGCTGCAATCCTAGGCTCTACATAGCCAGAGAGATGTGGCTATACATATTTTTTTTTTCTTAGGCATCCTTGCATTTCTGAGGTACTTACAACCCTTAAGAATTCTGTGATTTATAATGCTTCCAAAAGGTGAGAACTGCTCTTCAAATGCTCTTCGACTTTCTCTGTTTAACAAGAGATATCTATATGAATGACTGTAAAATAAATAAATAAATAGTGTGAATTTTTATAACATTATTCTTAAATACATACTGAGGAAAGGGAACTAAAGACTGAAACATAACAAATCCACAGTCTGCAATAATAGGAAACCATCTAGAGGTGAAATATTTATTCCATGCAATCCAAAAATCTATTCTTGCCATATGTGTACCTCTCAGTTAAAATCACTTGTGTACACTTGCAAACTGGGAATTTCTAGAAAACAGGCTAATACTGAAAACTGAAAAATTGTCATAAAAGTCACTGACATATTAATGAAATTCATGGAAGAAATTATTTACTAAATATTTTAGTGAACTGTACAACCAAATGTATACTTCAAATATCCAAATCTGAAAATAATTATTTTAAAATCTAACAGATTATGCGTTGAACATATTATATGATAAATATTATTCAGATCCTCTAATAGATTTTCTTATATAACTTTACTTGCTGGTTTATGCTAGAATAATATATGGTAAATGTTGGGGGTTTCCTTAGTGTTCAGTTTTGAATAAAAACAGTATTAACTTTTTTCAGAAATACAGATTTACTATCAAAAAGAGAGCTTTATGACAATCTTGATGGAGAAACTGGTCATACTGTGGGCAAATTTAATAAAGAAATAAATCTAACATTAAAATAACTCTCTGAGGAAACTTACTTCATTTTAGGGGAGAAATAAAGGTTCACCAGTAACCATAGTGAGTTCGTATTATTGCCATTGTTTTTATAAGTTGTTGCCATGACTTTTTTGACTTTTGGGTTAGATTGGAGTTTAAACACAACAGATGGCTACAATTATGTGTCTGTAACTTTTTTTTTTAGAATAACTAGACAGAGCACAATAAAATAAACAGGCTTATATTCCAAAGAGACTCACACAATTTGAGAGAGCTATACATGGGTTATTTAAAAAAATCTTTCTATACAATAGGAGTAAAACATAAATGACAGATTAGTTTCACAAATGTGCTATATTTATTATATACATGATTCATAACCTGATTTCTTCAACTAGTAATTTTAGGAGCTCTGATAAAAAAATGAAAGTACATGACTGTGTAATTATTGGGGGATCCAAGTGTGCATTGCTTTCATCAGCAAATCTTCCATTGAATTTTGTGACAGCAAGAAGTACTAGTTTGGACTTTTAATTTGTAGGAGTAATTTTTAAATTAGTACAGCTTAATAGACATTTTTATTATCTAGAATCAGTGCTAAAGAAGCCTGCATCAACTGCCTTTTAGAAAAAAAAAATGACTTTTTGTTGTATTTCAATTTCTGTGACAGTGGAATTAGTAAAGCACAAAAAGAGATTTCAAAAATGACATGATAAAAGAGGAGAAAAAATGTGTATTGGCTAAATAATACCACACTAAATCCACAAAATACAGTGTGAGTTGAACCTTGTTATGTTCTTAAACCACCCGACTTTGTTATTTAACATCAATTATTTTAATTCAGCTAATTTGAAGCTCCTAAGTAGTCTCAAAAAAAAAAAGAAAAAGAAAGTGTACATCTGTCATAGAATATCAGTTTTATTGTTGAACTTTCCTCATGTTTTGCTGTTGATTTTTTTAATTGAGACTCAATATTTTTATCTTCTGTAGCTGTGCAAGTTATTTAGGCATTATTTTAGAAGCATTTAGAAGTTACAGAATCACAGAATGCTTAAGGTTGGAAGGGACCTCTAGAGATCCCTGCTCCAGCAGGGACACCTGGAGCATGTGGCACAGGGTGACATCCAGGCAGGTCTGGAAGATCTCCAGAGAAGGAGACTCCACAACCTCTCTGGGCAGCCTGTTCCAGGGCTCTGTCACCCTCACAGTAACAAAGTTCTTCCTCATATGGAGGTGGAACTTCCTGTGTTTCAACTTACACCCATTACCCCTTGTCCTGTCACTGGCCATCAGGGAGCAGAGCCTGGCCCAATCCCTCAGGTACTTCAGCATGTTAATCAAATCTCCTCTCAGCCTTCTTTTCTCCAGACTAAACAGGCCCAGCTCACTTAGTCTTTCCTCATATGACAAATGCTCCAGTCCCTCAATCATCTTCATGGCTCTCCACTGGACCCTCTCTAGAAGCTCCATGTCCCTCTTGTACTGAGGAGCCCAGAACTGCACACAGTACTCCAGGTGCGGCCTCACCAGAGCTGAGTAGAGTGGGAGGATCCCCTCCCTCAACCTGCTGGCAACACTGCTCCTGATGCAGGCCAGGATCCCATTGGCCTTCTTGGCCGAGGGCACATTGCTGACTTATGGTTAAAAATCCCAAATCCCTCTCTGTGGAGCTACTTTCCAGCAGGTCAACCCCTAATCTGTACTGGTGCCCGGGGTTATTCCTCCCCAGGTGCAGGACCCTGCACTTGTCCTTGTTGAACCTCATCAGGTTCCTCTCTGCCCAACTCTCCAGCCTGTCTAGCTCTCTCTGAAGGGCAGCACAGCCTTCAGGAGTGTCGGCCACTCCTCCCATTTTGGTGCCATCTGCAAACTTGCTGAGGGTGCACTCTGTCCCCTCGTCCAAGTCATTGATGAACAAGTTGAAGAGCACCAGGCGCAGTACTGACCCCTAAGTTACTTAAGACTTCTTTTAGTACTTTTAGTAGTGTGTTCTGCATTGCTAACTCAGCATGGAAACATCAACAGTTTGGGTTCAAGGCAGTCTGCTCCTTTCTCCTTCCAGGCTAGGACCGACATGTGTAGGAGAATTACTCTGTTCTGCTGCCTGCCCATGACTGTGGAAGAAACTGTTTTATCCAGAATTAGTACGATCCACTCAGTGACTATGTGGAAATACCTGCAAGATTCATGTGTCAAGCTGAGGCTGTGCAATTTGAAATCTACAGCTTTGCCCTCATTTTCCAATATACTCCAGTTAAACTTCACTGCCTGTTCAAAGTGGACATATGCAGAGAAGTGGAAATGTAGACACACCACTCTTCCGCACCCATGTGATGTGCATGTGGCTTCTCATCCCTCTATGGACAGACAGAGCCTAGTAGTCCTCTGGCTGGATGGAGCATTATGGTGCAGTGTCTTAGTTTCTACAAGATTCTGTAACTCTATCCTCATCCCTAAGCACATTTAACACATTTGCCAAAATGTTCAATAGGTTTTGAGCAGATCACACTGGAGAAAGTTTATGGCATGGTGGTGGCAGTGGACTAAACAGAACAAGCTTACCTATGGTAAATTGTCTCCTTACCTTACCTTACAACATGTGAAAGCAGTTTCACTCGTTTGGTCCTGTTGTGAGTCCTCAGTGGTTCTGATCAATCTTGCCATCTTCTGTCAACCCTGCTGCACAGAGTTCCCGCAGACAGGTTCCTTTTCACACTGGAAAGTGAAACTTCACACTATTTATCAAATGCAAAGAGAATTTTAAAAGCAAGAAATTATCTAAGCTGTGAAAGTAAAGGTGACAAGCACAAGAAACTTATTAGTGAGCATAATAAAAGCAAGATAAATCACAAGAAACGAGCAAGACATCCACTTAAGCAAAGCACTCCAGCATATGCTAACCTTTAAACACATACTGAAATTCACTGAAGCCAATTCATACTAAGTATTTTATTGAATCCAGGATAAATTGTGGAATGCCATAAGTAATAAAAAAGGCTAACAAACACATCTTATTTTTCAAGATTTATTTCCTTGCATTTACTAAAACTTTATATACAAAACCAGGTAGTTTTGCCTTCATGGTGTCCTCAATTTTCAACTTATTATGGTATGGGTCTTATATTTGCTGGACCACTCTGATTTTATCTAGAGTAGAATGCTTTGTAAATCTAAACAGAGACAATTACTTCAGTCTAAAAAGTGTAAGGGAAAATTGGAAAACCAATTTACTGTATTATTGAAAGTTGTTTTTGAAGTGTCAAGGAAAAACACAGAGAATGAAGGAAGACAGTGCTGCTCAATACCAGCAAGACAAAGACTGAGATGAGCTCCGATTAAGTTTAACTGCCCATAAACACTGGAACTTATAATTTGATTAGCATGTTATGAGCATAGTTTGTAGAAGAGTCTTTAAGATATTCACATACACTGTGTTAAGTCATTTCCTATACTCACTGTTCCCTGAATTATGAAGTATTCGCTTTTGCTTAGCTTGGTTCATTTTCAATTTGACACTGATTCGTAATGCAAGAAACATGTCTTGCTCTAGTCTTCAAGAGTTCCTTTAAAGTCATCTTTTCATTTCAACTCTGGCTAGTTAAAAGTTTCCTGAGAACCTTTAATGAGGAGTTGAGGACTACACAAAAAAACACAGAGGACGCCACATGAAAAGGAAAACTCCACTCCAGTTCCTTCAAAGCAAATTCCAATAACTTCTGTTGAAATCATGAACTCACCACTTTCTTCACAAGAATAAAGCTGCCAGTCTCCAAGATCTCAGTCTCCAAGAGTTTGATTTTAAAAGATTTAATGAAGGATGAAACAGTGAGGCCTTAAATTTGTTTAATAGGCAGAGATATATGACCACACCAAAATGTAAATGGAAATTGCCAGGTGGATGCAGAGAGTTTGTATTCAAACTTGCAGAGCTGTTTACGTGGGACTTCACTCTCTTACAGGAATCTGATGGGGGAGTTTTCTACAACTTGCTCAAACACTTCAGGGAAAGGAGATTAGTTTGGCTTTAATTTAACCAGCTAAATTGAGTGTTATTACTGGAAACAGCTCTAAGCTTTTCAATTCCCCTAATGAGGTCAAAACTTCTATGGATGCTATCACCTGAGACTACTGTAATATTTTATTTGGATTTAAATCTTCAACTTGGCAGCCCTGCTGCATCTCCGTGGACACCTCTCGTTTTAGTTTTATATTCTCCCAGGTGGTTGATTACTTATCCCCGTAACAGGATTCCTTTTCATATCGAGGAAGTTTTTGACCTCCGTTGCAGGACTGCGTTGAAACCTTAGCAGACAAAGGCTGTTGTTTTCCTTTGTTTTGTTTAGCTATCAAGACCAAACAATCCATAAGTCTTGATTTATTTGACAGACTTTTCAAGCCACCTTAATTTTCTGAGTTTCTTTGATTCTTAATGCCATTTGGAACAAATCTCTTCTGCTAACATGAAAGCAAACTAAGAGCCAAGATTTTTATGGGAGACAGGAAACATATATTTAAAGGAGTGCTGTGTTATCTTTTACAGCAACAACAAAGGGAATATAGGCGAATATACTCCCAAATGACATAGAAGATTTTTAAACTGGTCTCAAGCGTAAGCCTTCTTGCAATAGTTGTATAGTATCAGCAAAAGGCAGTAAAACCTGCTTACAACCACAACACAAAATCCCCAGCTGCCCTTATTTTTAGTCAGAGACAATCATCAAACCTGCACAGAACTCCAGCTGTTTTCAGATTTGCTAGAAATCTCACAAGAAGAGATTATTTAATAGAAGAAACTATTTAATAGAAGAAACTATTGACTTTGCATTTGTTAACATCCAACTGTGTAAGGTTTAGCAATAGCAGAGTACAGTTGTCCAGATCCATCTAGTCAATCAAACTACATTTCTTTTTCAAATATAAATATATATATATATAAACTTTTCATACACAAAAAAGGGCATTTCTAGAACATGATACCATTAAGTGTGACAGATGCCCCTGGAACAGTCCCTGAAACAAAATGTGTAGAGAGAATAAGCATCATACTGGCTGGAGAATCTCCATTCAAATTGGAAATGGAAAAAAGGTTATTTAGCCTTGTTGGTCTCTATGAACTGTTGAGGACAAACTGATTTCTATAGTGTTACTAAGAGAGAAGTTTTTTTCTTGAGATACATGATTTGTGAACTGGTATATTTGAAAACTAGCTGAGAAAACATGGATAACAGAACTTAAGAAATATAATAAACACATAATTAACACATAACACACACTTTCTAACATAATTAACTCATAACATATGGTTTCTACAAAAGAAAAGAAAATTAGTTAAAACAAAGGAAACATGTTTGTCTGCCTAAAAAAACTGATGAAGAAAAGAAGGTGTTAAAAAAAAAGGATGTGTAAAAACCTCTGCACATCATATCAAGCGGACCTTTGAAAAGCCAGTCACAATCTGCTGTTCCTCATATAAGGTAAAAAATCAGAATTATTGCAAGGTTTTTTGGGCCTCATCCTACCAGACATGATTCTTGCTAAAATAAATTCTCCTTCCTTAGACTCATGACAAGCCGAATAGAAAAAAATCTAGACCAGGGTTAAATTTCAACAGTGCGTTACTGTGCTGTTTTTTGATAACTTTTTTTTTTTATTGTAGTGAATCTTTAACCCATTCTTTTTAGACTTATTCTATCCATAAATAGTTCTAGTAGTTTAGAAATGCATAAGGAGCAATGTACTTTAATTCGAGGTGCACTAGGGTCCTGCAAGCATCCCAGGCAAAATTGTTTTTCCCAGGACACAGGGCTATGCTGTGAGGGAAGCTCTGGGGACAGGGCCTGTTCTCCCTCGGAGTTGCCTTTTCTTCCCCAACCCTCCTCTGCTGTTTTAAATGTCAACTTCAGAGCATCAGACAGCAAGTCAGTCAAAGAACAGATCTCAGATTTATTCAGTGTTAAAAAAATAAAATAAAATAAATACTTTTTTTTTCCCCTAGTCTTTCTTGGAAATGGCTGAGCCCTCTTGGCCAAAAATATCTGAAAAGTTCAGTCTGAGGCAGAGCCTGGGTATAAGATACTAGCCTGTTGTTTTACTGTTTAGAAAATCACAAGGAATTGAAAACTGGGTCTTGGAACTGACAAACACTAAAAGCATGGGTGATTATGTTAGTCTCAATAATATACAATTTACATAATATCTGGAAAGCATTTCAAGTCACAGGACAACTACATATAAGCTAATTAAGGCAACCTAACAACTCCAAGTGTTGCTCCATCTGGAAACTTTCTATTGATATTTAGCAGTTCATCTCTTTTGCAGTTACAAAACGATAGAATCGGTTTTGCTGGAGTTAAAGTCTTTGACACATTTTTGCTCCCTGCTGAATATTTCGGCATACATTATATCACTCAGCCTGAGAGGTAGTTGTTTTTTTCCCATGTTTCAAACCTGCAAGATGTTACTGAAACTAAACTTCCATGGAAAACATCTGCAGAAAACAACAGCCTTAGCAGTCACAGCATTTGTCAGATGGTCAGAGAAGCACCCAGTGAAAATAATTCAGAAAAGAGATACGTATTTACATAGTGAAGCGATCAGCAATGAAGGTGAAGGCAGTGACTGGGTGAAACGTACAGTAGCTCATTTATAATTTCAATGCCCCATAAATGCAAAAGAACAAGGTATCAAGTCTTTAAGTTACCTTGAAGTATCTGTGACAACTCAGAGAGAGTGGGCTGATAGAAGCTGGCTAACATATGACCAGGCCTAGTTTGAAGAAATGAGAACTCTGGAACTGTGAGTCAAAAGCAGTGTTTAAAAACAGCAATTTTAGCTTTCGTGGAAAGGGCTCCAGAATATCCTGCTCTCAAGGGTCTCCTGCCATCTAGTGGGCAAATCCCTCTCACGCGCTCTTCGTGCAGGCTCGTTCCAGGCAAACAAACTTGCTTTGGGCACTAGAAGAAATACTCCCTGGAAAGAAGTTGCAGTGGTTACACCATTAATGACAAAACAGGCTCACTTCTGAACTTCTGTAATAGAAGCACTTTTTTTTTTAAGGAAGATTTACATTAATATTAGTGTCTGTAAGTTAAGACTTTTAACCTTGCACATGCTTCATGTCTAAAGATCTCTGGGAGCACTTCAGGATGTTCTTAAAATTAAGTATGTGATTCTGAACTGTCTGCCTCAAGCAGCAGTGTGTTCTTTACAGGTACAGTCACAAGCCTGACCTTGATGTGTGCCACAGAAAACTGAAAAGCTGCTCTATCTGCTTCTACGGGAAGAAAATGACAGGAATACAGACAGCTCTTGCAACTTTCCTTTACATTCCCACAGCCAAAACATAAAGAAAATTGTGTCTTAAACCCACAGCGACTTTGCACGCAGCAGTGCCAACTACTAGTGTCAAGAGTCCTGAGTTCAGCAGAGGCCATTCTGGTCCACACCTGAACACAAAAAAACCCACTCCCAGACCCACTCAAAGCGAATAGTTTATCCCCCATGTGCTACTGACTCTAGGTAGATGTTACCACTCTGACTCCTTTACTGACCCCAGGGCCAAATTCTGGCCACAAGGACCCACTTTCTGAATCAAGGTTAAAGTGAATCAAGGTCAGTGTCAGGTGTGACAATAATGAGCCCAAGGAAAGGGCTTGCTTTCTAGAAGAGCTGAATTTGTCTTTTTTTAATTAAATATCTTGTATAATGTTAAAGATCTCTAGAAAAGGAAACAATGCATCCTCCATTATTTATAATGTTTTTTAAAAAAGAATACTAGAAGTTTAACCATGCATTTGTTTGCTGCATTATTTTCTTTTCCTCCCCTGGGGGTCCTAGTAACTAAAGGCATGAGGGAAATATTTATTTACTGTTACTGTCTGGTTCAAAACCACCTTATATCAAGGGACATAATAGTCTAAACATTTGTACTAAATCAAGGCAAAAAAATGCTAAAGAAAAAAAATCCTTCACTGAACTCATTTGTATTTGGTGAGAAAATACCTGTTTGGGTAATCTTGCATTCATATTCTTTTATCTCTATATATTTGTAAAGATATTTTCCCTGTCTTCATATTTAATGGAGTAGGTTGCAGAGCCATTCTTCAGCAGCTCAGCAAGGTACATGATCATCTATGGAGCTTTTGAAGCAAATTACTACCATTTGCAGATGTGACATTATAGAAAACATCCGGTTCATCAGTGCAGCTTGAATTCAGAGGCCTGCTCAGCACGCACGTATAGCTAAAGGTCACCACAGAAAGATCTGGGAGGCTCCACTGGCACGCGCATGCCTGTACAGCTGGCACAGCTCATGTTGGATTCGCAGCAGAAACTGAACTGCTGATCCTCCACATCCATGGTGAGCAGTTACTACTATTTCTTATTTTTAACTGTCTGAAAACCTACACATTTGCTGACCTGAATTAGGAATTAACTCCAGGAGAAGAAATATAGATGAGGAGACATCTAGGTCTGGCACAAGCACAGCAGATCAAGATCAGCACTGTAATATTAAAATTACTTTAAAAATCTATACTAAGGAGAATTTACAACTAACTCTACAATGAAACAGAAAAGAGAATTAGAAGTTTAGTGCTAAGTGTGCAAAGAAGATCAGTAGTCGTTTCTTTTTAATTGTATGAGACCATGAGGAATTTTGCTTGATTCAAAACTTAAAATCAGATGAACTGAACTACCTAGATGTTCTGGATGTGTAGATAATAAGGAAAAAAAAAAGTTACTTTATTCCAAGATGTGGAAGTTTTTCACATTTATGCTACAAATTTCTATATGGACAGAGCTTCAGTAGATACTACTTGTAAAAGAAAATAAAAACAGACAACAAAGGAGGTAGAAACAGACAGTAAGACTTCATGACTTCCAGCCTCAGTCTCTGTCCCGGATAAAAAGGCAGTTCAGTGAGAAAACAAAATACATTAGATTTTATCTCTTGATTAGCTCAGCATGATCACATAGTTATATCAGAAAAATGCAGACGGCTATCCTATTTAAAAATTATAGAGTGATCATTCTGATGAGGAAGCATTAAAAGTAAGTACAGAACTTTAATTTGACTTTTTTTTTTCCCCTTGATTCTTTTGCCTAACCAGAGAGCCAAAGCTTTTTCTTACTTGATGTTAGAATTAAACTATTCCCTAAATTATAGCATGTTACTTTCTAGCTTTCTTCTCTCACCAGTAATCAGGTACACAGCCCAGTTTAATAGGGATAAGCAATAATGTCCAAGCGAGATGGGGATGAATGGAGTCTTGCTTCTTCCATTGCATTCTTTCCTTAGGAGATCCAAGCATCCATTGTCTTCATATATCAGAATGTAGAAAAAAAAAAGCAAAAGTGGTCTGCAGGATGTGACAAAGCATTTCTCTATCATGAAAATTACTTCTTCTTAAGGGTCAGTGGTCTGCTAGGAGTTTCAGCCAGATTACAGTGAGCAACTTAAGGAAAAAAAATGATATAACCTTTAAAATAGGGTTTAGACTAAACTTACTTTTGATAATAAACTTTTGAAGGGGATTGAAAAAGATAGTAATGAAAAGTAATAGCTGTGGTAGTAGTGTAGACTGACCTTAAAGATCCACAGGAGTCATACTGAGCAAAATAGCTGGGCATAACAGTATTTTAATTACATTCTCTTTTTAATTATCATTTAATCAAACAAATGTCTTTTATAGTACTGCCCACATCCTCTTAAGCAATCAATGATTTCTTTTTTTTATATACAACTTACCAAAAAGGTCAGAACAAAAGTAAGCCATTAAGTTATCAGAGATAAGCCTGGAAGTAATTATGTAAAGCTAAACAAATCCTGACAGATAAATTAAACAAATCAGAGTTCATTGTTAGAAGGACCAGAGCCTGACCCAGTAACCTTGTGTGTTTGTTCCTCAGACTCCATGTGGAGAGAAAAAGAGGTCTTCAAGAACCCAAGATAAGAAAGATTAGTATTAGCATTTTAAGTTAGTATTATTAAGTTAGTATTAGTGCTTTTTTTTAACAGATTGCTTGTAGTGCTTTTTTTTAACAGATTGCTTGTGTCTCTATCAGGAGAAGCACTGTATAATATATACCGTGTGAAATTTAATGTTTGAGGAACCAGTTTAACCAGATTTCAAAATACCACAATTAACCATAATCAAACTTTACAGAAGAGCCAAGATATATTCTAAAGAGCCTATATGCTGTAATATATTCAATAATATAAGTATATTCTAAACAAACTCAGAGTTGCTGGCACTATCAAGAAACCAAATTAAACTAGTTATTCTGAATCTGCAGTTAACCACACATTAATCATCAAATCTTAACTTAAATGAGTGAAACATCATCTAAAATCTACAACATCTGGGCTGATGAATTAGCCCTCTATTTCTAAAATTCTCTGTGCGCAAGATACAAAGAGTAATGATAGTACACCTTCATCCAGTGTCTGCCCTAATAACAAAAGCATAGTTTATTTTCATAAAGGCTTATGTTCACTTTGTTGTCTTTATTAGGGATAAACTAAGAGATAAATTTCAGTCACATAGGGACCCAGTAGCTCTTACGTGTAACCTATCTCTGTAGCAGTTCAAGTGTACTATTTTCACTGTATAAAATCACAAGTGCTCAGAAAACCTTAATAACACGACAGACATGGAAAGATGACCTCACCTGGAGGTTTGCTTTGCTGGAGATCTGTAGATTGACTCCAGGAAGTTAGTTTCGGTTGGTGGAATATATTCTGGACAAGGACATTACTCTTCAAATAGTAAAGACAAAGGAGTTCAAAATTTTGTACACCAGATGGCAATGTACTCTTAAAAATGGCTGAATGAACTGTTCCATGGAGATCATCATATCATTGCTGCTTTATTCTGAGTAATTAACTTTTAGGATTATGTTAGCCTGATTACCCTATCACTGGAAAGGGGACCAACATGGAATATATCAATTCGATTGATGTGATGAGCAGATCTGATCTGAAGTTCTCAGCACAGATCTTCATTTCTACAAGCTGAAATTTTAATACTTCTTAAGGAGTAATGTTGGGTCTGACCATATTTTGCTTACCACCATAACAGTTAAACCTGCTTCTCATCAAAATTTCTTTCTTCAATGAATTCTGTTTTTTAGCTGAAATGAATCTTCAGATTTAGTAAACAGAACTACAATCTATCTCAAAAAAAAAAAAAAAATCCAGCAACCGACGCTGCACCTTCTCCAGACAGAAATATTTGCAACATTCCCACATGTGATCTTTTTCTCTAAGTAGCAGGGACTTGTGCATCATCAGATATTAGTGCAGATCCAAGGTCTCTTCCAGGATCTTGATGATATCTCAGCGTTCTGAAGCGGTAGTTGTGAAACTTCCTGCTGTTTCTTCAAATGTCTCGATTTAGTCATGATTGGTGTGCTGGTTTTAACCTCGCTCATCATGACAGCCTTGTCTCGGCATAATTGCAGATTGCTGTCCTTCATCATCTTTTACAGTTCCACCCACCTAGACCAAAGCCCTCTTGACTCAGATTTGAAGGTTCTCCCATTTCAGTGTCTCCACAAATGGAGGCTCCAAAGAAGCAACAGGTACCCTTGAGAATCTGTCTCTATCTTCATTCTATCTACATTCTAGAGAAGATTAAATGGAGACATTAGTGACTGGTGTTTGTGCCAGAGCTACTACCATCACCTGTCATTCACCTCAACTTATCATGATCAGATACAGTCTTTAAATAAGAAACATCATGTTACTAAAATATGTGAGTTTAACATCAAAAGTGAAATTATTTGCTGTAAGATAAATGAACAGACTTATATAGGCAATGCCAATTCTGGAAATTAATTCTCAGTAAATTTCCTGTTAGCTAATGAAACTCTTCCTAGCTAACAAATCTTGTTTTAATATTTATTTCAGAAATCAGAACTTAAAGGATGAAAGACGATGATGCAAATATATTTAAGAGTTTGCTTCAATGAAGTAAAAGAGAGAGAACAATTCCCTGACAGTAATTTTGCACATGAAATTAAAGTTAAATAATACTGACTGAAGTTATTGCACTCTGACCTCCTAAATTTGCATAAATCATGGTCTTATGTTTAAGTACTCAAAATACACCTAGAATAAAGTGAAATTTCTTGTTAACTGATTGCTGCAGTCCCTATGAATGCTGCAATTTCCCTCCTGCCTTTTGTCCCTCCAAAATTCTGACTTGCCCCATCATCTGCAAAAGGGTTTGCAGTGTCCCCTGGAACCCAACCTGCAGTGAGGAATCTCACCTCCCCAAGGAGAACACAACTATTTGCTCAAAGTTAACATCTGTACACAGCTAGCAGACAGGCAGACACCTCCAAACGAAAATTGAGAATAGGAATAGTAATTTCTTTCTGCAGTAGTGACTCTGTCTTTCCACTGATTATACAGTGATTTTAATTTATGCAAAATCTCTCTTTGAATACTTCTTTTGAATCCTTTCTCTTACTGTTCCCTATTAGACAGCTAATAGGTATCTCAGTTACCTACCTAGATTTGATAGTATGTAACCCACATATTTCCTGAAAAAAGACATTTTAATAACATAGACTATTATCTGTTGCATTTTCATAGCCTCAACTCAATGCAGTTATTCATACTGTGACATTCTTTTGTCAACTACCACATACAGCAATAGTTTTGCCTTTACAAGTAAAAGAAAACATTTACAAGGTAATCTTTTGTCTTTATTGCATTTTAAATATGTATGCAATTTAACAAACAGTAAAAGAGGGAGTTATGTTATAATACAGTTAAATATGTCCCCATGAAAAATTTATTTCTGTTTGTCTTCAAAATTCAATTAAAAATATTACATTGATCTAAAATAACAATAGTTCTGGAATCTTTCTGTAAAAAAATGGATAGGATTGCTCTGAAATGTAAGTACAAACAACTTGATATAATTCCAGATTAGCACTTTGCTACAAAAAGAGAAAAAAAAGAAAAAAAAATCCTCTTTTGGGACACTGCTGACAAGTATAAGAGGATCTATAGGGCCAATTATTTTTCCTACTTTTCAGGCACTAATTTCTTTATTAATATTGAGAGATAAAACTCCCTATATCTATATTTTGCTACAGAAGCAAGAAGCTCCTCTTTCAGAAATTCTAAGCAATCAACAATTCCAGTTAAATTTGCATATCTGGAACAGATTTTGTTACCAAATAAATCTTGATCATGATGCTTTGGGGCACATCTGATAGCCATGGTCACACAGGTCTGCTTCTGAGTTTGGCCATAAAGAAGGTGAAAAAATTACCCTGAAGTCGATGCCTTATTTCATCCATTATTTGGATCAGCCAGCAATATCAATAAGTTGCAAACACCAGTGTTTGATACATAATACACAGACTGTACACCGTTAAATGCAGAGTGATAGAAACTTGCCCTTAGCCATGTATGGCAAATTTCAGTTTACATTTCAGTTCATTTGCAAAGTAAGGCGAAAGGAAGAGCCTGCAATAAATGCTTGTCCACTTTGCTAAACATCAGCAATAAATGATAGAGCAGTGTAACTTCTATTTAAGTGCATAATTTTCTTACATATAGCATAAGGACAGAACAAATGAACTTGGGGACACTACATGGTTTTCCTTTCTCCTCTCAGTCTTCTCACTGATGTCTAGATAAAACCACACTGGCCTACTGCTGGGAACACCTATTGCCTAGGGTGCGATTGCTTCCTGGAGTAGTAAAGAAATCTGTGTTATCACTCAACAGCGAACACACTTTGCCTATAACAAGTATTTAAAAACCAATGAAAGGAAGTACTTTTTCATGCAACACATAATTACATTTTGGAACTCGTTGCCACAGGATGTTGTTAAGGCCAAAAGCATAAATGGAGTTAAAAAGAGACCAGACAAATTCATGGACAAAAGGTCCACCACTGGCTATTAAAATACGATGGTCCAGATGCTGCCTCTAGCTCAGGAAATCCCTAAGCCAGTGATTGCCAAAAGCTGCGGAGAGAGGAAGAAGTCTATAAGAGGAGCCCAGAAGATAAGGCTCAGTACTGATGAGTTATTCTTTAATCTGGATACTTAAGGAAAAAAAAAAAAAAAGGTCTTATATGATAGCACTGTCAGTTCTACCCACTAATTTTTGATCACCTGGGATGGTTTTTACAAAATTTGACAAAGATATAGAGGTCTCATGAAGTGCGTGGAAACAGGCAGCTCAAGGGAAAACAATTTTTAATATTCAAAAGCTACAGCGTCAGCTCAACTTTTATTAAATAACACAAGACACAAATATGTAGGAGATGGAACTGCACTGAAACTTTGTTCACAGAACTATTCAGTGTTATAATTTGTAAATATTACAAAACTTATTAAAAATAATTGCAACAGAACGAAATCTGTAGAGAGGCATATAAATAATATTTAACACTCATTGCAGACTTAGGATCACATCAAAAATATAAATAAGACAAAGCCCTGAGTCAATCCAGCTGTCTGAATACACAAAGTAAAATAAAGTGAGGAGAAAAACCACCCTTAAAAACATTAAGGAATAAAGTTGTTTATATTTCATAGTGAAAATGTACATTTTGCATTACCATTCATTCCCCATCACATGTCATAAAGTCACATCTGCATCAAATGTTCTACTCCCTCTCTTTGAACTCTTTTGAAATGTTTCCTTGGTGTTTTTAAAGGAGTGTAAAAATGGACTTAGACTAATTCAAGATCTGTTTTGTTTCTTGCCAAGATTTCATTCCAGATTATTAAGAGGGCCTCAAAATTCAGCTAAACAAAATAATTGTGTTGGAAAAAAAATTAGTGATTCATTTGAAAAAAATATGCCTCTTGGCAAAAAGAAAGGAAACTAATAGGAGGCAAAGGCAATAACTGAAGTACTTCCTTATAGAAATAAGCATGCATAAATGTCAACACAGATTCCTTATAGTCAGCACGCATGATATGAAACTGCATTAACTGTTTGTGCACTGTGCAATACATTTATACATGGCAGACCTCTACAGCCAAAACTGTTTGAAAACATCTACGCTGGTTCATGACTTAACTTTTTTCTCCATCAGAACACCTTCATGGCATTTCTGAGAGAGATGGACAGTTTGTAAAAGATAGAAATTAAAATCTGTCTTCTTAGAAGTTATTGGGGGAAACTCTAAACCTGAAGTGTGAGTATAGGGAGACTACAATGCTTGGCTGAAAAACAAACACGCCTGTGAGGTGGCTTTTCAGACTGTGGTTTCAGTATGTTTTTTTCTGAATCTAAAACCTAGCCAGCAATAGCCCCAAACCACAATTTCATTTTTTAATATTGCATCAGAAGTGTTTTATAAACTGCCCAACTTAAAGAATGTTACAAACTGAGATAAATCAATGAGAAAGCCCAGAAGGCCAAACTTATTACAAATGGCTCGATGCTACAGCTTTTGCGTATAGCCTCAGTTGAGCTCAATAAGGCAGTCCATATGTTTCAGTGCGAAGGCTCAGAACAGCCTAGGGAAAATAAAAAGGGGATAATTGTTTCTAACATATCATTTACATCTTGTGAGCTATTCCCACTTGGCCACAGGGAAGTCTGCATTAATTCATGGCTCCAGACACAGAGAGGTGAAGAGGCTGGATACTAATCCAGTAAAAAATTAGAGGACAGAGAAAACTGAGATTTGCTTTTAAACAGGGGTTTCTTTTTATTCTCTCTCTTTTATTTTTATTTTTTTAACTAAGTAAGTAATGAAAATAATGGTATCCACAATAGTCCCTGTCATACTATCAATTTATCTATACAACTAAAAACTATTTTAGTGAAAATACAGTACTGAAACTATTTAAGGAAATAACTATTCCAGTGACTGGAAGGGTCACCGAGGGTACTGCTCATTCTGCACAAGACAGACAGCTGTATATGTGTGTCTGAACCAGCTTACAAGCACTTCCATCATGGTAAAACTTTAATCCCTGCCTCATTCAGCTGGAATGAAATGCTGGATTAAACATTGGGTCCATTCGTTCCTTAATATTCAGCAATGATGATGCTTGGAAGAAACCACACATATGTCGATAACATGAATATCTGCTGAGATACTCCCGTATCATTTTACATTCATTTCAAAAGAACTTACACTTAAGGTAAAATCTCATCAATTTCCAGTCCTCCAGCAATCATATTATTGCCTGAAGTAAGCCCACTGGAGTCTACTGGACTCTTTCCAACTTTATTAATATGTCTGGGGATCAAATATATCGAACAAACTGACTAGGCAGCAATGCTAGGGCAGATTGCCTAAGACTCCAGCTGAGTTTCCCTTCAGTTTCCCACAACTCTTCTCCCTGAACAACTCTCTGATTAGGAAATAACAACAGCTACTCTCAGTTGACTTTGGGTAAGGCAGTAAGACTACCGCATGTATAGAGTCTGTAAATTGTATGTTTCCCTTAGATAAGTGTTGGAAAGATATGAGCTTCATTAGCTTCCAAGGGATCATATTAAGAGTAGAGAAAAAGACACAGGAATAAAATATATGTCAGTCATAAAGAAGTAAAACTTTACTCTGTTTCTCAAGTAAGACAACTCTAAAACAAAGGAAATAGTGATTCTTTTCAGCAACCCAATGAGTTTGATTCAGTAATCCTCACATAGTCATCTAGTGCCATTTGAGATACCTAAAAGTCATTGCATGATTTTGGAAGTAACAGAGTATTTTTCCTTTTGGATTAAATAATGCATTTAAGTTAATAAAACTCTGAATTACAAATGTAAGAGCAAAGTGTAAGTACGTAATTTCTAATGGTCAATACATAAATAAGTACATAAACATAAATAGAAAAATCTCAAGATAAATGCCATTAATATAATACTGACATTCAGAGAAATACGCTGGAGAAAAATTAAAGTGCAGTTCACCAATACTTTCCAGCCTATTGCATGAATAACAATGTCTGTTTCCCCACAGAGATGAATCTTGTAAACTGTGTCTAGAGGCTAGGGCATTTTTTCTCACAACTGGACAAGTCTTAAATTTTACCCAAATCATCTCTGTGTTCACATAAAAGAGCAGATCAAGTAATGCCTTCAACAGCTACAGTACATTTTAATTCCACCTTCAAGTCTTGCTGATGAACCAACAGAATCAAAGACAATCTGAGTGTGTACAGTTTGGGTATGTACAATTTGGGTAGGTACATGTACAATTCAGGTATGAATATTAGTAAAGTCATCTCTATTGATGAAAAAAATATATATATTTTTTTTCAGCATGATGGGACTCCATACAAATACTAGAGCAACCATTTCTGTAGGCATCTAAACACTGCTTCCAAAATTTGAGCTAATGCCATAAAAATTCATGTATCTAAAAGTTTGTGACCCTTTAGAAAGGAAATGTTTGCATTAAAAATATTTTGATGGTTCATTTCAATTATTTTTGTAGTTTGCATCCCAAAGAGTAACTTAAAAAGAATTACAGAATATTTATTGAAAGCAAGTTAAGAATTATTCCAGATGCTTAAAATCTAGTTTGTAACATATTTTCAAAGAAACAGACCTCATCCAGAGAGCTTAAACTATCCACAGCTTAAACTGAGAGCCTTTTGTTATCAGACACTCACTGTAATCATCCTTATAACAACAACTGATCAAGAGTAGTTTTATAAAATTACTAAGTAAATATTGCATAATGCAATACTTCTGAGAAAACAACATTTTGCTTACAACTCAGAAAGCAAACTAAGAAACAAAAGCTTACGTAAAATATTTCTTAAGAAATTTCCATTGTGTTGTTTTAAGTCTGTTTCTGAACTGAATTGTACTAGGTCAAGGGGCCATGATTTTGCAAAAAGACTTAAATTTGCATAAAAGCATTAAATTATCAGCTACATCTATGCTATCTTTAAGGCCCTCCGTGTATCTTTTGGCATCTTCCATCTACTAGAAGCATGTTCTGGAGTAATCTGGTCCCAGTTGCACAGGTCCTTGTGCCTGCTCACATCCAAGCCTCTCCATCTTGGTCACACCAGGCACACCATGAACTTCACACTGGTTGCCTTTTAGACTTTGGAGGTTTCCTTTTCATGCCAAGAGCTCCCAGTGAAAGGTCAAAAACCACAGTAAGAAATCATACTGCAGGATACCCACAGGTGCCAACACCAAGGGCTTATGCAATTGCAAGCCGTCCTTCAGATCTCAGCATACGGTCGAATTGTCCCAGTCTTTGGCTGGTCTACGAAACTCTCTCTGAGCCAGAAACATTTTAACATATAACAAGCAAACTATTCCAAATGTTTTAATGTGAGAGAGTTACATGTCCCAGTCCAGAAGAGATCCCACAAGTTTTCTAGCATGTGCACAGTGTAGATAATGTAGGAAAGATATACAGTGTAGATATACAATATGTATGTTTACCTATATAGGCACTTAAGAATTTAAGATAACAGTTTAGTCCTATTAGAACATACTCGCACTTTTCCAGAAAATTTCTGTGGAATCCACTGCAGTGGATCCCTGAACCTTTTTGTTTTTATGACGCAGAATGGAACAACTGCTTATTTCGCTCTTTGCTTCATGGAAATAAGAAAATGCTGTCAAGATAAATGCTTAAGAAAAAGCACTCTTTCTTTTTTTTTTTTTTTTTTTTTTCGATGCATGTTTACATTCATTGGATTCAGTTCCAATTGTACAGAAAGTAATATATTTCCACTCATTTGAGGTGCAAAAAAGTAATAAAACTCAGAAAAACCCACCAAATTTTGGCCGAATCAAAGTATGTTTTAAATAAATGTTGTCCCAAACTATAAATTAGTCTAATATTTGAATGAAGTCCAGTTTCCACAGTACTTAAACCTTGGCCTGAACTTGATGGAACAAGATCAAGAATCACCAAAAGATTGGCAAAATCTGGAAAAACCCGGCCTGAGAATATAACAAAAACCAGAGAAAGAGAGGTTTACAATTACAAGCAGATCATGAAGACATAATTTCCTTATAGTAGTAGCTGACCAAAAACAGAGAATCATTTTAATGCAAGAGAGATCTTATGGATTTTTCAATTCTGACAGACAGAGCAATGGGGAGACATGATATTACAGAAGTTTCCATAAATCATGAAATATGTGGAGAAGCACTATTTACTGTTTTAACTTGTATAAGAATGAGGGGAGTACCCAATTTATTTACCAGGCCGAAAGTTTAAACCAAACAAAGGAAGTCATTTTTCACAGATAATTAAATCTCATGCAAAATTAAATTGTGGAACTCATTATTTCAGGATATTGTGAAAGTCAAGGGTCCAAAAGGTTCAAAAAGGCATTAAATATACTCCATGGAGAATAGATCCGTCAAAGGCTACTTAACATGATAGTCCAGATGCAGACTACAGTTCAGGAAATCCTTGCAATCACTGATTGTCAGAAATGAAGTTATGCCAAGGAAAAGAGCAAGGTAAGCATACTCTTATTTCTAACAAATATATATTAAACATCTGTTACTGGTCACTGCAAGGCACAAAATAAGAGGTATGATGGATGTTTGATCTGATTCAATATGGCAACGCTTATGTTCCTTTCCACCTGCTCTTTATATGAATGAAAAGTAAATACTGAGTGACTTTTAGAAAATACTGCCACTATGATTTGGTAGATCTTTAAAAAAAAATGAATTGGATAAATGATCATATGAGGTGCCCAGTAATAATCAGATGCTCCCCAGGACCATTGTGAAAAGAGTAAAGAATTCAAGAGGAAACAAAAATATGTTCCTTTTGTGTTCCTTAAAAGCAGCCTAAGTAAGAAATGCTTTGGCTAATCTCTCTGTTTTTCTTAAGTCTACATACTCCTCCTCTGAAAGTATCATACATATTACACACTCTTGCAGCATGGATTTGACAACTTATCACTATATGTTTCAGCATTCAAATAATATTGTTTAAAATCTTTTTTTTTTTTTTTTTTTTTTTTTTTTTGCCAAAGAGTGCTATCACATTTATGAAAGGGTGAAAAATGCTGCGGAAAACAAAAAAACAAAAAATGAAGAAAGCCTTTGACACAGATTGCCACCCTACAGAGAATGTTCTAATGGCAAATCAGCATATTTATAATTACACATATATAAAAGCAGTACAAGTTAACTTATAGCACATTGTGCCAGAGTATGGCCCAAAGCTGTAATAATGTATCTGAGTAAAGAAACTTCCAGTTCTTCTTACCATGTTTACAGAAAGAAGTATCATGTTTTAACATTAGGCAGTAAAAAAAGTTTCCATAGGCATTGACCATAGCAACAAGGAACAGGATGCGTTTTGGTAGCCAACACATGTGGTAGTTCTATTAGCTCAGACTTTTCAAGAAAGAAGCCCCAAAGATCAGAACACAGAAGCTACTTAATTTTGTGTCAGATACATGTACTTTTTTTCCAACTCAACAAACTGTGCAAATAATTTGGCTAGATGTTAAATGGTTCCTGGCAATTTTGAGTGCTTGGAAGAACATATGTTAAGTAACTTTCTAGTTTGTTTTTCTGTTAATGTATTTGAACAATTAAACAAAAAAGAGGACAAGTATCAAACATTTGAATATCCAACTAGGATAAAATAAACTTCAGTGTAATAACTAATAACCATCTGACAGGTAAGATTATTTCTAAGCTTGGAGGACTTGTACAATCATAATGGTGTTGAGTGATCACCTTTGGATTTCAATAGATTTTCTTCATTTGTTCCTTCGAGTTAATTTTAAGTTCCTATCACTACTGCATCTACTATATATATTCTTGCAAATAAGGTATGATTCACTTTGATTAATAATTTGAGATATCAAAAAGAGAAGAAGTTTTATACATGCCTAATATAGCTTAATGTACCTAAGAAGTTTTATTCATGCCTAATCTGAGGCAGCAAAACTAAAGCATAAGGGAAAAATCTGCACAGAAATCAATGCAACCAGAGCAGAACTGGTTCAACCAACATCAAACATGAGCGTGTTCCAAATGAGTTTGTACAAGCTCATAAAATACAGATGTTTGTAACAGATCACATAACCCAAGGCCGTTTTGATGCACATTTTGTAGAGGAATGTGTGGTGTGTATGGAACTCTTCTAGTTTATTTATTACTTGCCCAGGGCTACGCTCAGTCTAGCACTTCCTCTTTTCCTTGTCTCTCCCCTTCCTCAAGAATACCACAGCTTGAAAATTAGATTTGCGTGAAGAAACTGTGCCTTGCAACAATGAAAACAGTAAATAAAAGTAGTCTTTTCAAATCTATCTCCATGACATCTCCTTCAACTGGTGTACTGGAGATGGGTGGCTTTTCAAAGAACAATAACTCAGCTTTTTTGATCCTACCCTTTTCTATTGCTCCTAAGAATTCTTTTAGGCTTTGAATCCTGTTCCCTTCTTCACAATGCCCTTAACATAGTCAGTATTGCAGCCTCTCCATGAGACAACAACAATCTATAAAACAATCTATAAAAATATATGTGTACAGTAAATTAATAGAAAACAATAGTTTCTGCAATCACATGAAATATGAAGCACTGTCCATAGTTTAAGAGGCCTAACAAAACTGCTCATCTTATGGATTGACCTTAAGCATTTTGATCTAACTTCAAAGATGGATTTAACTTCAAAGTTGGCCCTGCTTTGAGCAGGGGCTTAGAAGAGATGACTTCCAGAGATCCCTTCCAACCTAAATTATTCTATATTTCTAAGTCCTGCAGAGAAATTTTGGCTACTAACATTCAATCACAACAGCTCCCAAAGGAGACACTTATCATAATAACCACTTATTTGTACACATTTCTATAACCAACATCTTACAGAAACAAGCTCTCTAGGCTCCACAGAGCATTTCCTGTTCTACAACCACCTAAAGAAAAGCATGGAACAGATGAAAGTGAAAAGGGAGCTGTGGTAAGAGGCTCATGTCAGAGCTAAAGACAAGACAATGAACTTCACAAGAATATGCAAGGATAAAAATGATGCAGCCATAATATTTTGTCACAGGCATGCCCTCATCAGATCTTCTGAGCATTATTTCTGTGAAAGCAGTGTGCAAACAGGGACTCCAGACCCCAATAAATATAAGCATGTTATGGTCAGGAGTTATTAAAGACTGCTTTCATCTCCAGAGAGCCAGGACAGGGGAAGTGGGTAAATGGGAGAGAAGAAGAAAAGATGTGAAAAATTCCATTAAAAGAGCTGCTTTTAGTCAAACTTTTAAAGAACAAAGAAAGCAGACAGGCTGGAGTAAATACATATTCAGCAGAAGGAAACCTGAAAGTATGAAGCCTCTAAGTTGTCTAGAGGAATCTAAAACAGCTTTATCGAAAGAGAGGGAATAGAGCTACTCCTCCACAGGAAAAGCTGCTCTCTAGCCTTCAGCATCCAGCAGCCAAAGCCAATAACAGTTGGTCACTGACATGGTGACCAACAATAGAGCTACCCAACAAATAAAAAAACTAATTACAAAAAGGGAAATTTAAAAAAAAGCCACATACCCCAAAAATTCATAAACATAACGTATAAATACCATTTCAAAGGAGCAACAAAGGGCAATGTTTCAGGGACTCAGCACTAAGGAAGCTCTAAGAAAGTATTTGCTGGGCTTTGAAATGTCAGAGTTGCAATTAAAAGGGCCCTAAAACCATAAAAATTGCCAGTGTTTATCTGAACCACAGACTACTCGCTCATGCTGCTAATGCACATAGACACTGGTAATTCTCCCAGGATTAACTGCGAGCAGATCAGAAACCAGAGGCTCAGATTATATTCTCCTCAGCCGTTCCACATGTAGGAAAAAGCTAGACAATGACTGACCTCTCTTGGATAATATGATATATGCGCATGTTTCAGGGACAGGAGGACAAAAGAAAAGCAGACAGGAAAGAGAAAATGCATATGACTATATACATATCTATTCCTATAGGATTTTAGCTTCTTCATCTATGCTGCAAAGAGATTGCTAAACAGACATTGTGTGACCCCCGAAAACATAGGAAAGAAGTTTTTTGGATTGCGTCATCCTAAATTCTTGAAGTAACTAGAATCAGTGAGGACTAGTCATTAAGATGGTATAAGAATCAGAAGAAAAATGTCACATGTCAAGCTGCTGAACACCTTACATAACTTCATACTAAAGCATGAAGTGCTAGCAAAATCTGGGAGACTTCATACTATCCAGCTTATGATTTGACTGGAATAACAGAGATGTATTGGAAATAACTTTCACAAATATTTAGCTTGTTCAAACATTATTAACAGTAAGAATATGACCTAGGTGTTCCCTGTAAATCATCGATATATCACAGAATCACAGAATAATTGAGGTTGGAAAGGACCTCTAGAAATCATTTAGTCCAATCCCCCACATGAATATATATATACACACATATATATTCATGTAAGATAGAAGGAGACATAGATCAAAAGTCTGGTAAGGACATAGTGTAGACACCCAAAACAGTAATAGATGGACAAATCTTTCTGTTTGCAACTCATGCAAACATCCAAAGCACAGGAGGTGGTACTAGTGGGAACTCTGATAGGAGTAAGAAGTGAACACCACTTCTATCCTGGTAAATTAAAGGATTAGTGACTTTCACAGGCACCAAGGTCAATAGGCACAGAGTTATCTGCATCTAACCTGGCAAACTCTCTTAGTTTTAAAAACTTGGTGGCTGCACACTAACAGCTTACTGAGAATGGAGTGTTCCCATTCCGGACTGTGTCTGGAAAAGATTTGGGAGAATATTAGTCACCATGCAAAGGAGTTTTCCAGCAACTCACTGATACCAGAACATTCACTGGCAGTGTTTCACTTTCTAGCATAAACTCAGCCAGGAAGGAAGATCCATTTGGCTTATTTTTAGTATACGGCCAATAGAGGTGCTACTTCAAACATAATAAGCCTTAGTATTCAGTAAAAGAAAACAGGTACTTTTAGAAATGATTTAAATTGCCCTGATTTATCCATCTGCTTTAAGATGAGAGAGAGAGGAAAAAAAAAAAAAAAAAAAAAAGCAGACTACTTCTCTCTTCTGATTATGGATTACCAGCTTAGAGACAAATGTCTGGATGTTTGTGTATACATATCAGATGAATTCCAGAGAGGGCTCAGTTTATTGCCATACAGAAATGTCTGCACATTAGATAAATCAGCTGCATCTGTTTTATCTTTCTGAATGAAAAGTACACTTGGATAAAGCACAGACATAAGAGACTGACATCTAGGCAGGTGGAAATTTCAACTCTTTTATGGAATTTGAGAGTTGAATTTCTGATAAAGAACATTATTCATTCTGAATATTCACAGAAAAGTGAAGGTTGAATTAAAAAAGTGGAGGATGAGCTATTCATTCATCACCTTGAGCACAGAAAAGCAGAGAAAAAGAGATCCAGCTCCACAGCTTAAAACAGAATTTAGAGACAACACATACAACTGTTTCCTCATAGCATCAAAGCCTCTTGAGAGAAAAACTTATTTTGTTTGAACACGTTTTAAAACAGAATATCAGGTTTTAGGTCAGGAAGCAATTTCCTCCCATGGTCAGGTATATAGCAACCACTCATAGGAGAAGGGGAAAAGAACTCTCTCCACTGCATGGGAAATTGCTCACTAGAAAGTTCCTTCTATATTTACCTAGAAATGTCATCATAGTAATTTGTGGCTACTTCCAAGCCCTAAATCTCTGGCAACACTTCTATCCCTTCTGTGGTTTACTCTATCCATTCTGTTGGCATTTCCCAGTAAGTGAGGCTTCCTGTCAGGAAACATTTTGCTTCTGGTGAAGTGCAACAGCCATAAAACAGCATCAAAATACTACAAATTGCTACACTGGGACTTTTCCTTTTGTTTTAGGAACACTACTGTAAATGGCATTCACTCTTTCAGCTTCAAATACCCTATCAAAAACCAATGCCAGTAATTTAGGGACTAAATTGCCTATGCAAAACCAGAATGAGTGCTACCAGCTAACCCATACAACTGCATCTTGCTCTTTTCAAATGTTTTGCTCCTTAAGTTATGCCTTTCATGGTGTTAGTTTTGTCTAGAAATTAACAGACAGATATGATAAGTAGTAAAAGGAGGTAGAAGTAAATTCATTCTTAAAACTAATTGTTTCTTCTATGTTCTTCAATTTCAATAATTGTTTCTGAAACCTTGGTCTTCGCTCAGTGAATTTCTGAGTGTGTCGATTTGGTTTACTAAGAATGTGACTGTAATTGCTCCTTCCTCAGAAATATTCAAACAACTTTGTCCTGATTAGTGTCTCAAAACGTTGCACAAAATTTGAGGAAAATAGTAGTATTTGAGCATGAAGCCTGCATCTTGTGTTCTGCCAGCACTTATTTGCTTTGTAAAAGCTGAAATATTTATTTTTCTATCAGCCATCTCACTGATGTCCACAATGATTGTCTACTATCATAATAGTATATTATGTAACATTAGATCTACTAATAATAATAGTAAATCTATACCTACTATTCTGAAAAAACTTCACCTAGACATCTGTACCCGGAAACTTTTACTATAGCTGTATGCACAAAAACAAGATGACTCAAAATTAGAGGACTGTGTTAGTATTTGTTGGGAAACAGTGTCTTTATTTATTTAAGTTCTCCATCATTAAATTAAAATATGGCTTACTCCATTTGAGAGTGCAGAATAAAAGCATACTGACTCTTGTAACTTAATGCTAACTGGAAGAAATCTAATTACCTGAGAAAAATACAAAAATGCACTAAATAAGATGAAAACCAACAAGTTCTATATACAAGTTTTCAGTGTAATTTCATTTTGTTCCAACCAGTACAGTAACTAAAACATGGCACAGAACCAGCTTTGGGGATGATCTAGTGTAATACTGAGAATATTTTCAATACTTGAACAGCACATGCTTTGGCTTACTGAAAAAAAGAAAATCACTTTAAACTATCTGTATCCGTGTTCCTCCTACATCTGTGCTTTCTGGATGTATGTCACCAAGACTTTTTTAGTCTCTCAGGTCAAATTCAAAGATGAGTTCAAATTAGTGCAATCTATAGAGAAGAGAAATTATCGCGAGCATACGAGTCTAACGCTCTTAGCTGGTGGGTACGAGAGAAGCAGAACCTACCTCTGGGAGCTCAAGCCCCTCTTGATCAGCAGCTGTATGGCAGACAAGATACACCAGAGTATCTCATGTGTCATTCATATTGACATAGTACAGTGGCAACTGAATTGAGGTCCAGGTGGTCAGTGACTATACAGAGAGCTGTAGCATTACGCCTTGTATAGACAGCTGTTACGCATGCAACTAAATTATATGTCTTGCACTGAATCTTACCTCTCTTGCTGTGTTTTCTCCTAGCCTACTGGATATGGGCTTTGCCAATTAAAGTGCTTTAAGAAAAATCTATCATATCCAGATGCAGCAAAAGCAAGTGATTAATTCCAACAAACAAGGTATCTCCATTGCATCCAACATGCTATAGGTTTTTCTGGTCCTGGCTCGTAACCACAGCTGGTTGCAAGAAGGAAATGCAATCTTTTTTACCCACCAAATTACCAACATGAAATTTATTTCCTTTTCATTCTGTGTTCTGTATTTGAGGCTGACACGCTCCGCATGCGGAAGAACTGTGAGACACACACATGTAGGTAGAGAAATCCTTCTTTTAACTTTGAATTTCTTCCATAGTCTTCAGATAATTGACTCCAGAATGACCCTGAAGAATTTCTGGAATAAAAAGTAGTGGAGCAAAATATCTCCTTCTTATTATATGCAAAGGGAAAATGAACATATGAGCTTGTCTGAAACCAAAGTACACAAGCAGGTGTCTTTCCTTTGATGAACCAACATGGGAAGGAGATCACTGGCCATAAGGGGTATGGTGGAACACTTCTATAGCCATAAAAGAATTCCCATTAGTACATTTACTATAAAAAATGAGTTTCCATTTGTCAACACCACTGCCCCACTTCAACAGATGACAATTTGTTTAAACATTTGTTTTAAACATTTAGATGGAGGAACATTTTGTTATGTATATATAAAGAAGTTCTTCAGAATCCAAATATTTTTACTGGAAAATGAAATTTTACTCGATCCAAAAGTCAGTATTTCTTTGCTTGGTATATAGGCCCAACAGATGAAGTATGAGATGCAGCTTTAATGCTGAGAAAAAGTTCCTGTCAATTTTGAAGAGTTTGGGATTGGTGTTAAGATTTTCCTGTGTGACCTGCTTGAAATTAATGGCACATACATACACACACACGTGGGACAAACTTAAAATAAATAAAGGTTTGGTCATATTTACTGATGTACAGCACAGCACTCTTCAGCACTGTACAGGCAAGTAATGAGTTTTCTCCTTCCCACCCATTTTGATATCAGAATTAATTACTGAGCTCAGTTTACAAAGCCCTCTATCATTCCCACTAATGAGGTGGAAATCATTCATTCCCATTTTTTTTTTCCACTAAGTAGCTCAGTACAGTAGAAAAAAAGGAGTAACAAATCCACCATCTCTCAGATAATCAATATTATTTGTAAGAAATATGCATTATTGGGAAAAAAAAAAGTATTTACATATTCCTAAATATTTGCTTAAGAGCAGCAGAACTTAAATACAGAATTATGGAAATGTAAGAAATAAAATTTCACAGAAATATAATATTTCAAAAATGCATTGTTTCATTTTCAGGTTGAAATGAAGAGTTTATGAATTGAAACTCCCAACCCTGCACCAATTGGGTCAAATATGACCCCTGCAACCTTGCTCTGGTTGAGTATGCTCCCTGTTTTCCACAGCTCAGCAGAGAACTCTGTTCTTGTATGATTGAGAGTTGGTCCCTCTCTCTTTCCCCTTACACACAGAAAGAACAACCTCTCTTCAGCCAACTGTTTCCATTTTGAGAGAAAAATGTATTTTGTATAAGAGGTTTTAGGTCAGGAAGAAATTTCTTCCATGGTCAGATACATAGTGGCCACTCATGGGAGAAGGGAAAAGAGCTTGTCTCTCCATTGCATGGAAAATTACTCACTAAAAAGTTCCTTGTAGATTTAGCTGGAGTCTGAATCTGCTTCTGCTACAGAGGGAATACTCATACAAAGTCCAGAGATAGAAAGATATCCACTATTCATTAGCTGATATTTATTTTTCTTTGCAATTATTCAGATGTTGTTTAGTCCTTTAGTTCACTAACAACTCAAGACTGAAACTGAACATTGATAATACAGAGATAACATTATATACAAGACCACTGCAGAAATACCCACCTGCATCCTTGTCACAGAGCCATCTTTGTTGTCAAACTGCCCCTTTATAATCCCAAGTGCTTAGTCGCAGCACCTACTTATTGAGCTACTGCTGTGTTTTTCCACTGAGGTCAGAAACTCAGCTCACCGCTCACCTGCATTACATCTTGCAGTAACACTCCTCAACCTGCTGCAGAGTCATCTCTTAAGATCCAAACCATTACACAGGCTTTACCAAGGGCTCCATTTAACAGCATGTAGGACTGCAGCTCATGCACCTCATCACCTCATCAAATTCAGTTCCAAGGTGCATTTTGTCAGCTGGTTATCAAGTATATGCTAAATATTATCTTATTCAGGCTTGATCCAGGTTTTGATCAAGTGATCTTAAAGGGGCCTTATAGGTCAGGGCTGTGCTGACACTTCTTAATCAGTAAAACATATCTTAATGTACCCAGAGTGAGTCACTATCAAGGCAACATCCCAACATTTCTCAAGTTTTTGCCAGTATGCACATAACATGAAGTGATCCTTAAGGCAGTGATGTAACTGTGAGTTAAAAAATGGTAAATGGTGATAACCTATCTTGAGTACGATTAAATCTGAGTAAGCTGCTGGCTGCTCAATTCCCTGGGTATAACAGAAACTTTGGTATAGAGAAATAATTTAAGTGTCATTTCAGCCCCTTCCTCAGGCCAGTAATTCAACTTAGTTCTACAGCTCAGATAGCTTTGGATTTTCAGTAGGATTTATGGGATCCTAGCCCACAGAGCCAGATTATTTTTCTTCAGTTCTAGGTTTAGGGTTTTATTCTAAGAAATATTATAAAAAGACTTACACAAAGAAGACCAAACTTTTTTAATCATAACACAAACATAGAGTGTAAGTAGTTGCTTGCCAATTTCCAGCATTAAAGTTAGGTAACAGCAGCCTGGGACAGATGTTATGATCTCCTGTGCTCACATTCAGAGCTTCAGCCTTGGCTGCTAGAGATTGCTGATGCCCAGCAATGACACATCTGTCTTGAGCTCGCATCTCTGGGAAGTCTATCACTTCATAGCGAGTGGATGTTATTTCTGTATTTCCCCCTATTTTTTATTTTGTAGGTGTGACGGATATGCTCCTTCCCCAGCTCATCCTGACTTCTCACACGTAGCCCTATTCAGGTGTTAACTACCACATTATCTGATCCTGGTAGTTGCCCCCCTGATTTCTTCCCCCACTCAGACATTAACCATCAATAATAGTCCTGATGGCTGCATCCTCATGGGGAGATAAGGCTAATTGTGTGTACACCAGCCAAGAGTCATTTCTGAATTTAAAGAATGACTATCAGTCAATCATCTTATCCCATAAATACAGGGACAGCCCAAGAGCCCATTGAGCTTTCCTTGCATGGCGGCGGGCTGCAGGCCAGGATCTCCCCTTGAGCAGGGACGCCTCTCAAGGATACTCCTTGAGGTTAAGAGATCCTTCCCACTACAGATTCGTGTCTTTGAGGTTGAGAGATCCTTCCCACTATAGATTTGTGGTAAATGACTATAGCGTGCCTTTCTCTTTCTGAATTTGTAAACCTTACTTTGTAACTGTGCATAAATCCCTTAGACATAAACCATTGACCAGGTCTGGGACTAGGACTGGATCCAGCTGCACCCAGACTCCTCTCAGAAGGAGTTTGGAAAGCAAGGGGGACCAATCTGAACCTCATGACCCAATGGGAGGGTGTCCTTGATAATTCTGTGTGTATCTTGAACCTCCATGCAGTAACTAATAAGTGACCTTGCCATAGAATCTTGTGAAGCCATTGCCATTATCAATAAAACCTATTCCTATTTCTTTCCCAAGAGTGAAGTGCATTGTGTCACTCACCCCCACCACCACTTGTTCTGTGACAGTAGGGGAGAGGGAGAAGCATAATTCATTCAAATCGTATGTTATATTGGAACAGAGGAGTGAAGTAAGTGACCATTTCCTCTTCATTTGATACCCAGGCCACTGTATTGCTTACACTGTTTTTTCCTTTAAGATATCTCCCATCCGCATTGTAGGAAAATCCTCTCTTGAATCAATATGAGTTTCAAGTGCCTGGAGGAAACTTTCCTATTTACACTAGTTTCTTTTTTTCCATGTCTTACGACAGCATTTTATTTTTCAACACTTCAAAAAATTTTTCTGGTTGAAACACACGGTTTCTAAGGGTGATCTCTCTTTTTGATTTTTGGATCCTATTTTATATGTGATTTCAAAGTGTCACAGAGATACTATGGATTTTGTTCATATTTTACACAAGGAAAAACTGAAAACATTCTCTGGTATTATGAGCTTCCATCACAGAACAGATATTTTTCACAGGCAGTATGGACACAGGATACATCAACAGTCACAGGGATAAATCTTCTGATGAATTCACACCTACCTTTTCCTTAAGTAGAAGAATACTATGTACTTTTATCAGTGACCAGAGAAAATTGTGTCCAAAAGTGTCAGAAAACCCAACACAAAACACTTACATATTTCTGTAAGCCTGTGGCAGACAACCAAGGAAGCTCTGACCTGCCAATATACCTCCTGGAGAGCAAGGCAAGTGCCGGACACTGCTTCTGGAAAACAGCTTCCAATGCTTGCATCTTGTGCCAAAAAAGGAAAGAATAGCATAGAATAATATAATACACTGGAACCTCACCTAAATATTTCTTTGTTACTAAAAGTACTCTATGAAAACATAGTAAACACTGGGAGGGGGAAAATATTTCTAAAGAAAAACTCAGGTGTTGCAGAGCAATGACTTGCCTACTATAAAAAAATGGACTTGGATTCTCCAGTATGTGTAGACCCACAAGTATTTTTTATTTTGCTTGTGTTAATTCAACTTCCAAACATTTCAACAAGCCAATGGTTCCTACAATGACTTGCTGTCTCC
Organism: Tinamus guttatus; assembly: GCF_059628265.1. Taxonomy (NCBI): domain Eukaryota; kingdom Metazoa; phylum Chordata; class Aves; order Tinamiformes; family Tinamidae; genus Tinamus; species Tinamus guttatus. The sequence continues at coordinate 7,458,047 of NW_028288917.1, forward strand.
ACTGAATATATTCCTAAAATGTGCTTTGGTTTATCTTCTGTGTTTTCCACCTACAGGAAAATATTATAATCTCTTTTCCCAGGCACTCACTCTGTGAACTAGAAAAGGCAGATCCGACACACCACCAAGTCAGTCAGATGCACTGAAAGGATTTTTTTTTTTAATTGAATCTTGAGGATTATTTTGAGAATGAGCCTCCTTGAGAAGACTAAGCAACCTTAATATATACTGGCTACACATAAAGCTACTGCAGCTAACTGAGCTGAAGAAGTAGCTGGGCTATGATAGTTCAGTTGTTACAACAGACTTGACCTTAATTTATTTTTAATTGGAAAACCATAATGTTTTTTAGCTTAGCAACTGAAGAACTATGTGTATGTATGCACATGCATGTATATGTATATAGTATACACACACATATACATGCTATATATGTGCATATACATACATATTTATCAGTTGTGTGTACACATATGTATGTATACTTTGCAAATACACACACTAAATAAATCCTCCACATGTGGAAGCCAACTGTGACATCTGATTTTTTTGTGTAATATGTGTAATTGTGTGTAATAATACATATATATATGCACATATATATGTGTATAAACTAGATATCACTCCATATTTACTTCAAACTTCCCTAAGAAGATTGTGACTCTCAGAGGTATCAAGTAAATGGCTGAGCTCCATACACCACGGAACTTTCACTGAGAAATTCAGTTCCAATACTAATACCTTGCAAATCTGTATCTTCATGCCCAAGTGCATACATCAGTATCTAAGATGCAATAACAATAAATCACTGTAGTCAAGAAGATAAATTTTAAATCCATTTTGAAAGGCACGAAGAGCTGAAGTCCTTTCCAAAACTCACTATAGTGAATTGTAGGTCTACTGACAGCAACAGGCATTAGAACATTCGTGGATTTTTTTAACTCATGTTCACAAAACAAGTTGCTACTAAAAAAAGGCCAGAAATTCTTGTAGTGAGAATCTATTGACTTTTCCTCTGCTGAGTCCAAGCTCTAGTTTTAAAGAGTAAATGTCAGTTAACAGAGTTCCTCATAACCGCTTCCAGACAATATCTGACACTTAGATAGTGATGTGATTTTCAGTGAGTGGTATGAGCGGAATGCTCAAGTTTCTGTATTCATCAATACGGGGGTTTCTCCACAGTTTGGCTGAAGAGCAGGACAAAGGGAGGGGAGACTGAGTGGAGCCATGAGCCGAGAAGGACAAAAAGAGTCATCTGCAAGGAGATGGGGGCCTTTACAAAGGAGGGAAATAGGGCAATTGCCCCACATTCTTCAGCAAGGGGGACAAAGGAGTTGGTGAGCTCAGGTGAGAACAGATGGCGGGAGGCCGGAGTTCGGTGTAGGCAGGCCGGGAAGGCTGTAACTTCTGAGTACCTTGGCCAATGGGGAAAAGGAGAGGGCGTCCCTCTGACGTTTCCCCTTGGTCGGGAAATTAGGATAAAAGGGGGGCTGCGTCCCCCAGCAATCTGAGAGACCCCACAGGGATATGCCCGGTGGACTCTCCCTTTATTCGAATAAAGTTTTAGGACTCCTCTGTCTCCTTTTTGGACATTCAGTTCTTGACAGCGAGATTTTCCGCACAGGTATTTTTTATCTGGCTGCAGATCAGCACTGTAGCACCTCACAGAGTTTATAGGGGCAGTAAACAGGAATATCTCCTCTGTTGATCATTCCTCTGGTAATACTCAAGTTTACAGCATTCATTTAACCTCTTAACTTAGAAGCAGTTGAAGGACTAGGAAAATATTCATAATTTCAGCTGAAAGATCCAAATAAGTTATGATTTTGAACCTACATTTTACTCTATCATCCTTGTATGTCAAATGAAGTGAGAAAGTGAAAGGATGTGAATTCAAACAAATTCTGGCTTGACAAAATGTTACATGGATAATAGTCTAAATCGCAGGTCACTAGGCTAAAATGTATGCACCATGGGATGATAGTCACTTACTAATAGTTTCTGGCTATTTGATCGTACAGGACACACTTCCCAAACCATTTGTCTTATTTTCCTCAGTGATCTTGACACAAAATATAGGATGCTAATGAAGGCTGGATCATGAGACAGAAGGACCAGAACACAGGAACAATTCGGCTAGAGTTGGAAGAGCAAAAAAACTCTGAAATGTAGTGGTACCAGGTGCAAACTCATCCATTTAATAACTAATAAGCTTATCTACTTTGAGTAGAGGTCCCTTCCAACCTGAATTACCTATATCTCAGGAGTTCATCAGCTAGAAAAAGCAGAAAAAACAGCTAGAAAAAAAACAGAACTGGGTAAAACTAGAATACCTCTATGGCTTTTGTATATCCTGCACTCTATACTAAGAATATGTGAGCATGTGAACATACTCCTGAGGATGTACCAGTGCCACTGAGGTGCACATAGCCCCTTACCTAGAATTATGGTAATATTTTTAGGATGATTCATTCACAAAAGACATGAAGCAGAGAGCTGTGAGGCTGATGATTAATAGAGGCAGACTGGAAGTTACAGAAAAAGCCTCAGTCAGAACAAGAGTTTTGAAGCAACCCTCCAGTAGGACCAATGCAGTGACTGTAACATTTACAAAGTGAAATCTAAACCTAAGCTATGGAGAAATCAGATAGGCTAGACATATTGAGATATTTTTGCCAGTCAAATGCATAATGTTAAAATTTTGATTCCTTTTGATGAAACTGAAATGTTTGGATGTTGTCACGGAACAAGTGGTGGTGGGGGGTGAGTGACACAATGCACTTCACTCGTGGGAAGGATCTCTTAACCTCGAGGAGTATCCTTGGGAGGCGTCCCTGCTCAAGGGGAGGCCCTGGCCCATAGCACGCTGCCATGCAAGGAGAGCTCAATGGGCTCTTGGGCTGTCTCCGTATTTATGGGATAAGATGATTGACTGACAGTCATTCTTTCAATTCAGAAATGACTGTTGGCTGGTGTACTCACAGTTAGCCTTATCTCTCCATCAGGATAGGGCCATCAGGACTGTTATTGACGGTTAATGTCTGGGTGGGGGAAGAAATCAGGGAGGCAACTACCAGGAATGTGGTAGTTAGCACCTGAACAGGGCTACAGTGAGAAGTCAGGATGAGCTGGGGAAGGAGCATATCCGTCACAGATGTAGAAGGAGAAAGTTTCTCACAAGTGAATGCATGAAAATGAAATATTCTGAAACTTCTGTATTTTTTCTGATGTAGAAGAATGCGTATATGTTACTTTATGCCACAATGAAGCTAAGTACCGTGATTTTCTATAAATCAGGAATTCTGGCTTTCTGCTGCTGCTGTTCATTGCGGTTGAGCTGTATTGGAGATGGAAATTTCTATGATCTGTAGAGTCATAAATAAGCATTGTGTGAAACAAAATCCAGATCTTGGAGGGAAAACACTGAACCTTGATAACGCTCAACAGAGGCCACTAACAAAGTAAGGTTGTAAAACCCGGATCCCTGAAGAAGAACGAAAAGCAACATGTTATCTAAACCAACAAAGATGTAGTTCAAAAGAAGCAGGAACTCCTGTTCAGGCTGATTTGCTGCCAGCCTGACTACAAACTGCTGTCTAAGGAAGTTTGAAGGCCAAAGTCACTGTGAGAACCAAACTGGGGGGATGAGACCCCCTTCTGGAATTTGTGCAGGTGCAGTCCTAGAAGGATGATATAACAGAAGGGCGGAGATTTACCCACCCCTGGGTGGCCTCCTGGCACGTACTGGCCCTACGTGACCAGACGCCTCAGGGAATAAAATACGAAGGGCAAATTTGGGGGACGGAGACTCCCAATATCGAGGCCAATGTTGTCTCCCATGGGGACGCCCGCTATGATTGAGAGCCTGCCAGCCCCTCCAGTCTGCTACCTTGGAGAAATGCGTGGTCTCGTAATTCTGCTGGCAAGTATTATTCAGTAAGTAACTTTTTCGTATTCACATGTACTAACCAATTTGTATTCGTATGTACTTGTATCTATGTTGTGTTAATTAAAGGCATCATTGCTATTAAGTCTATTTTTTGTCCTTGGATTGCCAAATCCTGAGCCCATCTGGCACACAAACGTCCTCAGGACTTGCTCTCTTTTGTTTCTGCTTCCCCGCAGAACACCTCCGAGAAGATGTCTCCCCTCAATCACAATACCATAAATCTTCTTGGGAAAGGTTTCTTGAACACTCACTTAAACTAGTATGCACTAGGGAAAGTGCCTAGTAACCTGCAGGTGTTTGAATCCTCAGTGATGCAGCACTCATAAATAAACACTCCAAGACTGGACAGTCTGAGTATGATGTTTCTAGGTTCCAGTGTCCACAAATGCAATCAATACTTGTTCACACGAGCAAAGTCCTTCCAACAACATCGAATAATCTGAATGACTTACTTGGGAGAGAAAATTCCACATTTCTCAGTTTTTTACTTCATACAGTAAGGCAGTGGGTATCTTCCAAGGGTCATCTCACAGGCTTCCAAACTCGCTTTAGGGGACAAATGTTTGCAGTCTGCTGGGCTGCCTGATATGGCAGAGGCTCAACTTGACCAGCAGCAGCTCAAGCACTGCTTCCCTCTGCCCTCCCATGGGGAAGGACACCACGTAAAAAGCACAACTGGGCAGTGGAAACACCCCTCAGGTGCAAGTACCCTTCGGGGAGATGCTCTTCCCTGTCATATGCTACACTGACAACTTGCAATTGCTCTAGCTACCACCAGTTCCGTAAAAAAAATTTATTTTGCCTTGAATGTCAAGCATATTACCAATCTCTGATAGTACGAAAACAGAAAAAACACAATTGGAAAAAAAAAGCCACTTTGCAAGCTTTGGTTAAGTTCAATACAGGATTCTGCATTAATTTAAGAAAACGATTTCAGATGCTAATGGGAACAGTGCCTTTGCTCTTTACGTAAAAGCAAGCAATACACCTTATTAGCAAAGCATACAATGAAAATTACACATAGCTCGCTTAAAATGAACAAGGAAACAGCAAAACAAACATTACAGCTAGTTAGCCAGCAGTTTGAGCTTTCCTGTAAACCTGCTTCCTCTGTGCTACAACTGCAATCCTTGGGGAGAAACAGTAAAGGGTATGGTATAACATAATCCAGAATTATGCTGTTTTGCTTTGGTGGTACAAACTTTTTTTTTAATTATTGTCAAATTATAGCTCCAAGCCAGGTATACCAGTTAAAAAAAATGCAATTTTCACATAAGCCAAATCACCCACATGGAATGATTTTTTTAGGTGAAAGTATCATCTTCTGTAAAATCCTGGCTCCGCTTAAACCTGTAGGAGTTCTACCCTTGAATTTCACCTTGATTTTAAACTAGGAGTTGCATGGCAAGGTAGGTGAAATCACTTCCATAGAAAGTTCCAACAACGCTTTTTCTTAATTTATAAAAATCTGATATATGCTGTCGCTAATGGAGCACTTTGAGCTAAGACATGTAAAAAAGTACACAAGCCAAGGAGATTCACACACATTTGAAGTAAAAGCCAGCCACATTCTTTCAAACCAAATACCGTGTAGGTAGGCTGCATGTGAAAATTTTCACAGTAATTTACACCTGACCAATAACTATTAATGCCTAACCCTGCTCCCACTGGAGTCACCAGATGCTTTGTAAAAGACTTCAGTGGTGGCAGGAATATGATAGGGCACTTAAATAGTAAACCTCAAATATTATAGGTAATTTTATTCCTATTAAGACTGATCTCTGTTTAAAACCACTTGAGATTCCATCAATGCAAGCCACAGAAAATTACTGGAGTTTCTTTTCAAAAGGAATGTACAACCTTTGGGATTCTTATTAATTTATAATATCCGAGGTACTTTTGTTCCTGTTTATGGGATTATTGCTGGTCACCTTCCTGAGACTTTAGAGACCATAAAAGACAAGCACCATACCTATTCTCTAATGTATCATATCACAAATTAATAGTTTGGTCCCTTTCTAAATGGATCTCTTCCCACAATGACACTAAAACACAGTGATGGATCACAGATTCCAGGTGGTCCGACCGGCCCCGGCATCCCAGGACTGCCACGATCTCCGTCTTTACCCGGCTGCCCACGTTCTCCAGGACGTCCTTCCTTGCTCATACCTGGGGGACCTTCAGGACCTTAAAAACACACATGCAATAAACAAATATGTTATGGAAGATGCATTAATATAAAAGCACAGGCAAATACAGACCCACAAAACCCCTGCTTTTTGGTGAAGAGCAGTATCCAGACAAAGAGAACTTTGTTCCACGGAAAAGACACTTCTTGTCACAAAGTGCTTATATGTTTGTATTATTAACATGTTACCTAATCAAGAATTTAAATTAAAAAACAAACATTGAGAAGACTTTGAATCCAACTAAAACTATATTTTAAAAGGCAGCATAAAAATCTGCTTTCACACACTCTTTAGACTGTCATTTAATGTGAAAGCCCGGAGCATGAATCAGAGTCCTCTGATTTCAATTCTTTCTCCAGCTTTGGATCAGGTCCTAACACTCAGCTCTGTATTCTGCAAGAACTCACTGCTGGTAGGAAGAGCCTTCACCGAGCAATGGTCACCAGTACATGCACATATCAGGATTCAGTTTTCAAATCAAACAGATAGTGCTTTGTCAAACAGCACCTGACCCAGTGTACTCAAAAATAGGAACTGCTGTTGACAATCTCTAGAAGACCTACCCTACATTAAATACTGTTCTACAACAATTTAAAAGACATATGAGAGACAGGTATTAGGCATTAAAAGGCAGAGGGTAATTAAGATGTGTATAACCTATTGCATTTTTTCCAAATTACATTAACAAATTTTATAAAATACACTTTTTAAAATATTCCAAATCACTGAATCTGCACAGCTAAACCAACCCTCACCTGGAGGACCAGGGGGACCTTGGATTCCAGGAAACCCAATTCCTTGACTGCCTTTTGCTCCATTTTTTCCTGGAAGGCCTGTGAATTAGCAAACACACACATGCATATCTTTGCACTCTAAGAATATTTTGTCTGAGAATTTAAGAAGTCAGCATTTGAGAAAAGTTATTGAATAAAAAATGTAATAATTCAAAAGCAAATCATGGTATCTAAAATAAGCATTTCCTTGTAATCTGTAGAGTATAACAGGCTTCTTAACTATCCCCATTTCTACTAAATTAAGAGTCAGTCAAAATGGCACCTATTAAGGAGATAGATAGATACTATACAGTGAAAGAGATGAGGGGAATTAATAAAGATTTTTGTTAAGTGTCTCTGTCTTTTCACTGGTAGAATCTTTAAGAAGTTCAGCACTGCAAAGTTTAAGAAGTATGAAGGAGTGTAAGATATTCACCACAACCACATGAAATACCAACTACAGAGACAATTTTCCCAAGTGTTCAGCTGGATTAAAGTCTCCACCAAAGAAGTGCTAAGGGAAGCTAAATCTGTTCTCTTTCACGCTAGTGCAACCCAATGAATTCAGTTTCTTTGTAGGAGCAGTAGCCAGAAAGATTATTCAGTATCTGTTCCAGAAAAAAATTATGGGGATGAAATAATGCAAAGAATACAGATAAATTATCATCAAACCCAGAGTGAATTTGACATTCTGAGTCACAGTTATTTACCAACTCTTTGCTGTCTACCTGTGGTATATTACTAGCTAGCAATGATTTCCTAATTACTTTAATGCTATAAAAAACATAGTGGCTGCTGGAGCCAGAGTTACCAAACTTCAGACTTTACTTGTTTTCCCTGTACAGTTCCAGACTGCATACGTATATTTAAGCTTTAACTTGCAAATAAACAGAAGTATTCCCACAGAAGTGGGAATGCTCATATGATTGATTTACCTAAAATCATCAACACTAGTTTAGTCATTGCTAATATTATTAAAAAGAAACCAAAATTTTTAAGAAAACCGTAAGGTAGAGGGCAAAAAGACTTGTCAATTAAAGGAGAGAAGGAGAAAACCCAAGGAAATTAGGCAGGCACTTGCTAGAAGTTAAGTTATAGAAGAGCACTGAGAAAAATCAGGACAATATAAAAGTATCACATGCCAGTATGAGCCTATAGGGCAAAACAGGCAGTAAACGACTGGTGAACAATACAATCATTATAAAATCCTTTAAAATAGCATAAAAAGGTAAGGTTAGGGAAAAAAAAAATAGAAATCATGGAAATGCATTTTGACCCATGCGTAAATAACCTATTTGATCCAAAAAAAAGAAAAGTTCCTGTGATGATTCATTCCCAGCCATTCCCACCATGGGCTCTCCCTCCATGCAAAGCCAGAAGTGAGGAACGGCACCAGGACCCAAGCAGACGGTACCTCTCATCCCACGAGCACCCGGGCGGCCTGGAACGCCGGTCAGACCCGGAACACCGTCATTTCCTGGCAAACCGGGAAAACCTCGAGGTCCTTCTGGGCCCCTTGGGCCTGGTGGCCCTGGGAGTCCTGGGGAAGCACTTTGGGACTGACAGTGATTGCAGTTCTGTAGCCTCCCGCTCTGCAGGATGGCAGGCAACTGGGCTGGGAAATCCAAACAAAAACTGCTTAGAGCCTCATGACACTCAAATGTCACAGAAAATGCAGAAGTATCAGTCCTCCAAAACAGTACAACAAAATCAGCTTCCTCTCTGTAGAGGAGATAATCCCCTTAGAAAACAAAACTGGTATGGAAACTGTGATACTGTAATATATGTAAATAGATAGATAGATAGATCAGTGATAAATCAACACTATTGATCTTACTTTCAAGAAAATATATTGATAGTTATCAGGAAGCCTCTTTAGCGCTTTAAGCTAGAAAGACCCGTAAAGAAACTGTGGAACTCACTTCTTAGTACATCTGAACACACCTGCCGAATAAATTCTTCTGAAAATTCTCGTGCCTGAATTGGACACAGAAGTGTTATAAAATTAGAGATCTTGCATTTGATTTTTTTTTTTAATGTTCTGAAAATGGTAAGTCTGATGTTCACACATACAGGTTTTCCATCAGATCCAGGTGGTCCTGGGGGTCCTCTGTCTCCTGGCTGACCTCTGAGACCAGGAGGTCCAACTAAGCCCTGGATACCAGATTCTCCTTTTTGTCCGTTGATGCCTCGAATGCCGGGATCTCCCTTCTCACCTTTCTGAAATCGAAACCAAGAAAAAGTCAATCGTGTCTTCCACAGGTCATTGGGAAGCCATGCAGCACCAAGCAAATAAGTTCTGAGAAAATCTGCATCGATCATGTTTATAAAATGAATACAATCAAGCTGTCATTGAAAATTAACTTGACACTGATTATTAGGACTATTTCACTAACATGTATTGAAGATGCCAGGTTATTTAATAACTATTTCCGATATTTGCCAAATATATCTAGAAATAAATAGTCATCATGGATAATTTTAAAAATCTTTAAATACCCAAAATTTAATCTTAATCCGATCGTTTTTGCTTATTAACTAATATAAAATAAATAAACAAACAAAAGTCCTTATACATATATAGTGAAGAAGGCTTTATTCACTTTTTCACATTGAATTATCTAAGTCATTACAGTCTATTAAAATTCTTAGAAGGTTGAAAAAATTACAAGTGAAATTCCAGCTCCACTGAAATCCTTGGCAAATCTCCCTTTTATTGTAATAGTCAAGAGATAAGTAATCAATAGACAAAAGGAAAAACACATTTCATAGCAATTAGATTTTTTTTTTCTCCTGACCTCAGTTACTCTCCATATGATTGTTAACAACTGCAGTTCATTTGATTTGCTGAAAAAGCTTAAAATAATGCTGGAAAACATTTTAGTATACCTTCAGTAAAAGCAATGATTTGTCAATATATAGAATTGCCCACTGTAATAGTTGATGTGGAACTCTTTCACTAACTTGGAGCCAACAAACTGCAGCACAACACAATCTGGTACAGGCTAGGTTAAAGTTAGTATACTATCTTTTCTCGCTGGTAATTTTTTTCCTTACATTTTTGCACAGCTTCTGCATGGTGTTATCAGCAGTTTTAATATTTTCCTTTATCCTTTCCAACTATTTTATATGGAACTATGGAAACAAGGCAACAGGATTACTGTACATAATAAAGAAAACTTATTGGGGCAAATTATGGAAGGGTAAGAAGGACTCAGGCACACATTCTTCATAGACTTACTCTGGATTTTAAATTATGTGATTTATATTATTATATTTCCAACTATCTATCTATGTGATTATTTCTAGAATTCATAGGTGGACATTTGGGCCAAGAAAATATTTCTAATAGTTACAGGTTACTATTTGTTTTTATTTTGTGTTTACAGATAAAAACTAAATTTACATACAGACATCTGACTTGCAAATTGTTTCATTTAAAATAAATATTTAAAAAGGTAGAAAATATTAAGAACCTTGACAATATTGGGAAAATGGCACATATTGTATAAAAATATTACAGGCAGGAAGCCAGTGTATATAAAAAAATCAGTACGAAATGCTGGAATCATCAATACAACTGCCTGGAGAACTTGCCAAAAAGCAAATGAAACGGCTGAGGGAACATTTTCTGGAGAATATTTTGATCTTTTAATGGTCAGTCCTGTGGGTGGCCTTGTTTGTCGACCCTACCTACTGGCTAAAGAAAATAAAAAAAGATTTCAGTAACTGCTGAGAGTTAAATACTAAATAAACATTTTATTGAGGAGTAGTTTATGGAATCTGATAAGTTAACACATGGCATGTTTTAGCATTTAGTAAGAATATTCTTAACAGGATTTTTCAGGAGAAATATCCTATGCTGATGATTACATTTAGAGGCGTTAGTGTAATGATGCAAAATTAATCTTTAAGTGATTTGGGCTATAATTAGTGAGGCACCTTAGACAAATGGTAATTTTAGGTATTCAGTAAAACCGCAGAGGCTTAGAGGACAATTTACGAAATTAAATGCAGAAACACATTTACTTATTTTTCTGAGTTGAGCTTCCAAGGAATATGCCCAGTTACTGATATATGACAATACATTATGAAAAATGAAAAATAATTGAACCTAGAAATCTCTACATAAAGTTGAAGCAGAATTACATTAATAGAACTGTATGCACCCTGATTTCACTTATGCTGGAATTAAAAAAAATAAGGAAATTAATCATTTAAATTCCAGCATTCTAACTACATGTAGCATGAAGATCAAAAAGTATATAAAATAAGAAGTTGAGCCTTGTAGAAGACTCTCAGAAACCAACAAATGTAGGTTCTGACAGGGGAGGATGCTCCAGATATGCTTCCCGTTATATGTAACCCTTCAAGTTTCATGCTGAGTTGAGTATAAACCTAATAAGGGAGCAAGAGCCCTGCGTGGGATTTTCTGAGTTGGTCTCACCAGACAGAATTCTCTAAAAAAAGATGTAAAGGCTTCACTGTATTCCTTTTTTTTTTTTTTTTTTTAAATTATCTATGAAATAAAAGCCAAAAACACTCAAATAGCACAGCTGTGGAAATCCTTCCCACAGGCTTTTCTGGAAACTGAAAGTGTAACATACCAGCATAGTTCAAAAAGAATTAGACAAGGTGATGAATGACATTAAATTCAATGCTTTGGATGTAGTCATTAGTGTAAATGTTCCTCCCCTGCTGACTGCTAAACCTAGTACAAAAGAGGAGGGATCTTCTTCAGGTGTCCCGTTCCTTACATTTGCATTCTAAGCTGTATTGAATGCTACTCATACTGGACTAGATGGGCCATTTTGATCAAATATTCAGTATTCTTCTATGAATTATTTCCTATTTTCAGTGAACTTAGAGCTTCCAGATTTTTAAAAATTCAATTACTTAGTTTCTTCAGCCAGCTCTTGTCTTTTTTATTCTTTTAAAAGGCAATGCTTGGCCTTAAAATTGCTTTTTTTAAAAATCTTGCATTTCATAAACAACATATACTTTATCTCTTTTTAACTCTTGGTTTTTCTCTGCTCTGATATTTGTCACGTCATTTCCCTTAGAGTGCAGAAATAAAACTATGAACATGTACTTTATAAATCATATAATCTGCAGGAAAAAATACAATACTGACGTAATTTTGTTATTACAGTCAAAATACATACCTCCCCTTGTTCTCCACGCAATCCTTTTGCTCCCTTTGGAAAGTAATACAAAAAAAATATTAACAAAGCTAGTTATGTGGAAACAAAAATATCATAGTTTGATATTTTTGTTTTTAAAAACAATCACGAGTGTTAATTTTAATGTCTCCACAATCCCTATTTCTACAAAAAAAAAAGCAAATTGTATGTAAGGATTTAAAAATATATCCTGATAAGTTAACACATTTGTAATACTTTTAATATCATATACTAAAGGATAAGTTGGGAATATATCGTACATTATATAAACTATATACTATAGTTAATATATAAGAAGTGAATAGAGAAAGTGTTATGAACTCAACAAAATACAAAAGAAATAAAATTCTGTGGTCTATCTAAAGGAGACTCTGGATTCTATTTTTTTAATATTGCATTACTAAGCAGAAATCAAGCTCAGAGCTTTTGAAACGCAGATGTAGCTTGTATGCCAGAGGCTGTATTTTGGCCAACAGCTCCAGTGTCCTTTCTGCCAACTAATTCAGTGGGGTCACTGATCTTTCAGATCCACAACAGGAAGGCAGCTCAGCTCAGGCTTTTTTTCACTTTTCTGATAGACTCTTATGGGCAAAGGAATCTGCATTACATCTTTGAGAAGTCTTGAAGCTTTCAGAAACTTGGGGAAGGACTCACAAATATCACTGTCTACCCAAACTATCTGAATGAATAATTTTTCTGGTTGTTGGCCAAACTAGATAAGTGTGGGGAAACAGTCTTAGATTAAATTCATAGTATTTTTTCAGCTTTCTCAAAAAAGCTAGAAATAACAATTCAGGTTGTATGATTCTACCTGAAAACAAAAAGTTCTTTCACTGTCATTTTATTTTACATTTAAAAAAATAAATATATGCAAATATGCTCACTATTCTCAAAATGAAAATAAAAATTGTCAAATGTCTGAGTAGGATGTTACATTTGGTTACAAAAAATTGTTGGCCTTTTAGTTTAGTTTATTAGTTTATTTATACTTAGTTTTTTCTTTTTTTTTTTGAAATTTTCTGCTCAGCTTTACCACCTGACATGTCAAGGTAGATGCCCCCGCGAGCAATAACGCCAGGCTAACACATGACATAGATGTTCTGCCCCTTCTTCACTGGAATTAGCCCCTCCTGGCTAGACTAGCAGCTGTATCACTGTCATAATTCTGAAAAGCATAACTGTGACTTCCTTCCAAGTCTAGCTTTAGCTATGTACCTCTAATAAATACTTTTCTGTTTAGACATGACATAGATTATGTAGTTAACAAGTATTTATAAATACTAACAGTTATTTTCTGCGGTGCAACCTCATAGCCAACTATGACACAATCAAAATACACTGGCCCAGAGTTAAAAGAAAGAGAAATAACTGGATCTCAATGTTGCAGCTGAAACAGGAAACATCCATAATTTACAAGCACAGAAGGTGTCAGCGATGCCTCCCACTACTACAGAAAGTAATTAAGTGTATAAAATTGTAGCAGGATGCATGCAAAACCTTAATATGTAGAGTTTAACTCATAACATTTTCACAAAAGGCACTCTGCACTGTTACATATTTTATGTTACTTGCAGTTGTTTCCCCCATGATGGATTTAATTACATAACGTAAGAAAATTCACTTTTGTTCTCCTTCTCAAAACATAATCTCCAATAACCAAAGAACCACGTTGGGTGGAAGGTACCTCCGAAGTTGATGCTCCTGCTCAGGGCTGATCCTGTTGCAGCAAGCTGCTCAGGGTCATCTCTAGTCGGGTTTCCAGTGTCTCCAAGGATGGAGACTCCACAGCCTCTCTGGACAGACGGCTCCAGTGTTTGACCCTACTCACGGCAAAATGTTTTCCCTTGCATCAAGCTGGAATTTCCTGCACTCCAGCTCGCATCCATTTCCTCTTGAACTGCCACCACACACCTCTATCTTCTCTACAAACTTGCTGTATTTGTTATTTTTAAAATATTCATTGTTTTAGTCAGATAAATACTTATGTTAAATACATTTTATCTGATGCAAACAACTATCCATGTTGATGGAAGCAATCTTATGAAACAAATCTGAATTTTGGCTCTCTTGAGCTATTTTAACAGTACCTGAAAGCCTGAGATTCCTTGTCTTCCTTTCTCTCCTTTCTGTCCCTTCAGGGAAAAAGAAAAAAAAAAGTCTTAAAACATACACTTATTTGGGAGGAATATTTAACCTATTGAAAACACAAAGAGGTAAATCCTCTAATCTCATTTTAAATTGAGCTCAATGAATCCACATGCTTATTTTCTTGAAGAGCTCAGAGTAGAAGAGAACCTGTGCTGGGAAGATGCAGTTTCCCTGAACACACAGAACAAGTTTAGCAGCCAAGCAGTGACAGGATACTCTCTTTTTCTTGCATTAATCATAGTTTAGATAATCACCTTTGATAGCAAGATAAATAATTCGAGAATATTTACATTTTGGAATAATTTGATAATATTCAGATTATTTTTGAGTATTTTAAAATATGTAGATAGTGCCCTTGGCTATAATGTCATAGGCAGGTGGAGGCAGAGTAGTTACTTGGGTTAGGAGAGCTTATAGGTGCAGCGAGCAGCCTGTCACCAGGCCAGCCCCAGATGGGGCAAAGTGACATCCCCATGTCCCGTGCAGCTGCATGGCCATAGCCATCTTCAACCATATCTTCCAAGCAGTTTCATTTTTAAAACTCTCTTGAATCAACCTTTATCACCTAAATTAACACTGTTGGCAAATTATTTTGATTAGACACATAGTTGGTATACCTGGATCCCGCTTTCTCCTTGGCTTCCTTTGTCCCCCTGTAAAACATTAGAAGAAAAGCCTCCACTGTAACATGGTTCATCCCACAGACTGGTTGTCTCTGCTCTAATTTAATTCAGTAATACAAGAGAAGCATCTAATAGCCTTTATTTATGCTGAACGAAAACAAACTACTTTATCCCTGTGTACACAACATGAAAGTCCTGAGTATTGTAATAAGAAAGAAATCTATTATCCAGAGAGCTGGTAATACTCACATACCAAGTTAAAATTAAAAATACAACAAATCCAGCCAGCGTTCATCCAATGATCGCATGAGAGTGTACATACGGAAGAAGAAGGTTAATTTTTGATGGATTAAATTTAGTTTGGCTGCAAAGCACTATGTATGCCTGCCTTTACCCCACAGAGAATGGTGTATAAATAATTTCTGTAACATTTACTACAAGCCCATTAAATGTCTAACTTATACTTTGCACAGTAAAGAAAAAAAAACAGATTTTTTTAAATCAGTAAAAAATATTTATATTTAATCAAAACTGTGCAATGACTAAGTTTTATTTTCAACCTGCTCCTTTTGACTTTAATAGAAATTTTTATTGTACTTAAACTTACTGGGGTGTTAAGCAATGGAATGGTGCAAATGGAACTTAAAAGTCATGCATCCAGGTTTACCTAATCGCCTGAATACCATTTAATTGTCAGTGGAAAGGAACAGACAGCTCTTGAAAAAAGTGCATTCCAATTAACAACAGACATGTAAAATACATGTGTGGCAGGTGCCAGTCTCTCCTTATTACTGAGAAGGAAGCTTAACATTATGACCTGACCTAACTTTGACATCTTAAATGAGTGTGGGTCTTAAAAAAGAGCAAACCCAGAAACAAGAGTTGGATCCATGGGGGCCATGCAAAATTGTTTCTCGAA
Organism: Tinamus guttatus; assembly: GCF_059628265.1. Classification (NCBI taxonomy): domain Eukaryota; kingdom Metazoa; phylum Chordata; class Aves; order Tinamiformes; family Tinamidae; genus Tinamus; species Tinamus guttatus. The sequence goes on from NW_028288917.1 coordinate 7,473,831, forward strand.
AAGAAGCTGGGTGGATGTTTTGTTTTGTCAGTTATCTAAAAAGAACCAAATGTGTGTGGGGGGGGTTGTTTGTTTGTTTTAAGAGAGAATATTTAGTTAAAAGCAGAGACAAGATTTTTACAATGGCAAATATTTTCTTGATCAAAAGTACCTCAAGATAGGAAGGCATTTATGCCAACTGTATTTGGCTGTATTGTACTTGAATATAATTTACTTGTACTGGAATATATTTATATAATTGTACTTGAATATTATTTGGTTTTGTTAACATAAACTATAATCGAAGGGCTTCACTCTTATTGTCATATGCCTAAACTGTACTTTTTGAAACGTCAGTATTCATGAGTTGCAGCTTCAGTTAACCTGACTTGCATCCCCATATATGCTTTTTTTTCACAAAACACACCTTTCTCAATTTAAAGTTTAACGATATTTCACACAAAATCTCCCTTCTTAAAATTAGTGCATGCCCCTATCTGACCTCTAGATATTGAAACTGAGCATGTGTTGACAATGGAACTAATTAAACTATTGTTAAGATACTGGCTCAAATTCCATTGCTCTTCCAGTGGTTTCAGTGCATTGTGAAAGACCTCTGTTGGTGGCCACCAACAGCAACCCCCTGCACACACAGGGTCACCTACAGCACATGGCACAGGACTGCATCCAAGCGGGTTTTGAAGATCTCCAGAGAAGGAGACTCCACAACCTCTCTGGGCAGCCTGTTCCAGTGCTCTGTCACCCTCACTGTTAAGAAATTGTTCCTTAAGTTCCTGTGAAACTTTTGGTGTTTCAGTTTGTGGCCATTACCTCTAGTTCTGTTGGTGGCCACCAGCAAAAAGAAGCCAGCACCATCCTCCTCACTGCCTCCCTTGAGGTACTTATAAACACTGATTAGATCCCCTCTCAGCCTTCTCTTCTCCAGGCCCAGCTCCCTCAGTCTCTCCTCATAGGGCAGATGTTCCAGGTCCCTGATCATCCTTATAGCTCTGAGCTGGACTCTCTCCAGCAGCTCCACATCCCTCTTGTACTGTGGAGCCCAGAACTGGACACAATACTCCAGATGCGGCCTCACCAGGGCTGAGTAGAGGGGCAGGATCACCTCCCTCGACCTGCTGGAGATGCTCTTCTTAATGCACCCCAGGATCCCACTGGCCTACTTGGTCAGGAGGGCAAACTGCTGCCTCATGGTCAACTTGTCGTCCACCATGACACCCAGGTCCCTCTCTGCAGAGCTGCTCTCCAGAAGGTCGGTCCCCAGCCTGTACTGGTGTCTGGGGTTATTCCTCCCTAAGTGCAGAACCTTGCACTTGGCCTTGTTGAATTTCATGAGGTTTTTCACTGCCCAGTTGCCCAGTCTGTCCAGGTCCCTCTGGATGGCCGTGTACCCCTCTGGGGTATCAGCTATTCCTCCCAGTTTCCTATCATCAGCAAACTTGCTGACGGAGCACTCTGTGCCTTCATCCAGGTCATTGATGAATAAATTGAACAGGACTGGACTGAGGACTGACCCCTGAGGGACCCCGCTAGCTACAGGCCTCCAACTAGACTCTATACCGCTGATCACCACCCCCTGAGCTCTGCCATCCAGCCAATTCCTAATCCCCCTCACTGTCCACTCATCTATCTCACACTTCTGGAGCTTGCCCAGGAGGATGTTATGAGGGACGGTGTCAAAAGCCTTGGTGAGGTCGAGATAGACGACATCCACCACTCTCCCCTCATCTACCCAGCTGTTCATTCCATCATAGAAGGCTATCAGGTTAGTCAAGCAAGATTTCCCCTTGGTGAATCCATGCTGACTACTTGAGCACCTTCTTGTCCTCCATGTGCCTGGAGACAACAGCCAGTATGAGCCGTTCCATCACTTTTCTGGGGACGGAGGTAAGGCTCACTGGCCTGTAGTTGCTTGGATCCTCCTTCTTGCCTGTTTTGAAGGCTGGCCTGACATTGGATTTCTTTTTCTCCACAAAAGACTTTGTAGAACAGACTTTGCATATATAGTACTTGCTATAAGAAGATATAATACAAAGATCATATCATTATATGTGTATATATCATACACATATATACAATACCATTATACCACTATAATTAATAATGAAAAGTCCACTAACACCTACTTTATAACATTTTTATTTTAACTCTTTCTCTCTTTTGGTCTTTCTTTCTTCTCTATGAGGGGTGATTGGTTTTCTAGAGCACAAAACTTTCAAAATTGACTATTGTCCAATAATAATGTTTTATTAAAAAAAAAGGTTTTCCTTTAATAATGATCTCTTATAGGAAAAGCACTTCCAATAATACCTGTAATTAGTGTAAAACCATAAAAAAAACCCTCTTACCTTTATACCTTGTGTGCCTGGGATACCTGGGTAGCCTGGTTCTCCTGGAGCACCTGGTCCTCCTAGTTCTCCCTGAGTAATACAGTAACTCCGTAAGTATCAATGATGTCGTGTGTAAGAACAAAAATTGAATGTTTTTCAAGATCACTTCATATGTTTTGACTATAATATTCTTAAATTATAGAGTGTAGGATAATTAAAATGTCTGGAGAACTTGGGAAGGGATGCTGAATACAGATAAGCTCCTTATTACCACAAAAGATGATCCTAATTCTTCCCCTAGTATTCAAGTACCTATGTATTGTAACTAAGAAGTAAATCACACAAAAGTATTTACTTTCCATCTCTCTGTTAACTAGAATACTTCCAGATTCATACTTACCTTGGCTCCTGGTAATCCTGATTTGCCCTGTATTCCAGGTTCACCTTTATCACCCTATAAAACAACGTAAGAGAGCAGCTGATGCATCAGTATGTTTTGTCAAATGTGGTATGAACAGCGAACATAGACATGGATGGGAAATCTGCTCTTAAAAACAGCCACAGCAAGTGACCAGAACGATAAAGCTCAGTCCTCATTCTGTAAACCTGAACTTTCAGCCCTCTTTTAGGAAAGGCATAATGATGACAAAACAGATCTTGTCTCTGCTCCCTTCCCATTTTCTCTGCCCAGTCATGCCATATTTGTGTATACTGACTTCACATTTCCATCATCTCATTTAATAAAACTCTCAAAAACCTTGAATTTGTCTGAGCCAAAATATATGTTTACATTTTGCCTTTTATTGAAGTGTATGTATGTTTATATACACTTATATTTGCTTTTTATTTGTTGTGCATTTATCATTAGGTTTCAATAAAATCTAAGAATAATGGATTTTTTGACATTTTTCTGTAAGAATTATTTAAATACATCACTTTTTTGGTACAAAAGCATTATTCTTCCCAAAATATAATTTTTTGTTTATTTCATAAATGTTCAGTCTTCTTGACAATGGCAAATAATGGCAATAATGTTTCCTTCAGCATGCAATTTTAAATAAGCTTGTACTTTGAGATATAAAATGTGGTATGTGGAAAAGGAGATAGATGTAAATACAAAGTTTGGGAAATTGAATCTATTTTCATAAACATTCTCCAGGACATAAAATTCACTGCTTACTAGCCAAAACTCACCTCAGATTAAATTAAAAGGTTACACTAACAGATAAGGATTTATAGTGTCTATTCTAGTATCTTAACAGCAACTTAAATCTTGCTGTAGCTGCAGTGCAATCAATTATGTGACATCTGAAATACATTTGGCTCCTACAATGGAAAACGCAGCCCGTAACTTTATTTAACACAATTAAAATATAAATAAATGCAGCACAGGCCGAAAGTTCTGATGCGTACTGAGAACGCCCTGGCTGCTAGCATGGGAGAACATTTTCCAGGACCGTGCAGCTCAAACGAAATCTCACGACCATCTCTGGAGGAGTTGCAAGCTTCATGAGATGCCAGGCACCATTCACTAAGCTATATTAAGCTCTCTTGGGCATAGGTACTGAACTATCATATTACGTAATATATGGAAAACCACATGGTTACTTTCCAATATTCTATATACTGAATAACTAGCTGCAGAACTCAGAATCCTAACAGTTTGTCATCGACGAAGGCACAACAGAAACAGCACAAAAGCTCACCTTAGGCCCAGGAGTTCCAGGTAGGCCAAATGAGCCTTCTGGTCCCATCAAACCCTATTTATTTTTGAAAAGGCAGAGACATTTGTAAAACAAGCTAGAGGAACAATGGATTTAGTACAGTGTAAAAATATTATTTTTCATATATATGACTATAATGAAATAAACAGATAGGAAAGACAGTTTTGCACAGTACATAGGTAGGCCTTCAATGACCAAAGGAAGTGTAGTGACACTTCTGCATGAAGGGAAAAAAAAAAAAAACACCTAAGTTTAGTGCTTCCATAGCTATAATTGAAAGTGACACAAAAAAGAGCTGCTTAGTTTCCATTCTCAGTTCCTCAAAGCAATGCAAGAACAACTTGCATTTCAGGGCCCGCTTACAGCTTTCTGACAGTGCCCCTCTCAATTTTGTGAAGCCTTCACTCCATCTCCAAACTCTGGGGCTGTTTAAGGAGAGCAGTTAACTTGGGGGCCACACTGTCGCTCCATCTGCAGAGGCTTCAGAATTGAATCAGTTCCTGCCATTTCACATGACACACAACCCCTTGGACTCTTCTGATGGGCAGGTGTTGGTAAATGCACATTTAGCCATCTTTGGTCATACATAAACTAAGAACTAGAGGATATTAAATATCAAAAGCTTGGGTTTCTTTTTCCCTTTTTTTTTTTTTTCTGTTTAAAGTTACTTTCAAGTATACTTTAAAAAAGAGGTCATATTTTTAGTCATACTATCCAAGAAGGAATTCCCATTTTTATTATTTTGCACATCTGCTGTTAATATACGTCTCCCTCATCACTTCATCTCACTTCCTTTGACTCTAGAACTCCATGTGTCAACAAAAACAATGTACTATTATTGTTTTATTTGGATGTGCATATACACTATGAAACCCGATCTACTGTTAAAGTTTATACACTAAGATACAGCTTAAAATGCAAGCATACAGAAAGTCAAATATTTAAATAAGGCCATGAAGTTTAATTTGTTAGAGGTTAAGATTTATCAGTGCTTCTCGTCAGTATTTCCAAGAGCCACTGTTATTTTTATTATGTAACCTAATTTCTGCTTTCATATATATGTATACAAAAACTCCCACCTTCTATTTCATACGAAATGTCAGGAACTATTCAGAATATACCATCAATGACATTATCCCAGATCTTCTTCAAATGTTATGTGTGAGGAAAAATAAATAAAAATATAGTAATTTGTTACAAAGACTATATTTTTTTGCCAAAGTTTTGCCAAAAAATGAAAGAAAAACAAAATATTTGGAATATGAGGTAATTTGTTTTACAAGGGTTTTAATAAGTATTTCACCAGTTTCATCGTATTTCAACCATGAGGCAACACAGATAATTCAGGCTTCTTTCTTGCTGTGTTGCAAGAAGCTACTAGATACCGAAGTATTTACTTTCCATCAATAAAATGAGCAACTTGCTCTTGGGAACACAGATATAGGGTTGTGAGTGCACAGAAAAAAAAGTATCAACAACAAGACTAAAACTCAAGTAATTCTCTGCTAATTGTCCTGGGGTTCAGACTTTCCCATTCAGACAGTTATAAATGAAAACTCCATTGAAATGAAAACCTGGCAAATCAGAAAACAGACAGTATAACCAAGGCCAGGTATACATCTGCAGGAAAAGGAGAAATGAAACCCAGCTGTCCCAATTCCTTTCTTCACTTTAATTACTAGGCCATATTTAATGCATTTCATTTAAAATTTACAGTAAGACAGCTATATTGAATCAGCATCCAGCAAAAAGAAACTCTCTCATACAATATAGGAATAGCTTGAGAACATAATTTGAAACCTATGGCATACAAAATTGAGACAGAAGAGTATGTCGTGAACAAAAATAAATAAAAATGCAAGGACAGAAGTGTTACCTCCCCATTTTCCAGGACTATCATTATTTATGCATCAGATAAATTAACAAATTACTGAAGTTGGCAACATATTAAGGATACTTATTACTGAAGAAGAACTTGTTACTAGGGAATTTCCCTGAAGTATTAATAGTGCATCCACAAGCTTTCCATCTGTTTTTTTTTTCTGGAACCAACATACTCAGCGTGACTAACACAAGGAAAATCTCACTATCCTTTCTGGTTGAAACTCCCTCATGACATAAAAAATATTCATATATTCCATGCATCAATTTCCTACTTATTTTATCAGGTGACAAAAGATACATTAAAATGAGCTGATAGAAAACATTAATAAATTATTGCAAGTGTACTACAGAACCAGATGTTACTTATCTAAAGAATATATGAAGCTGAATGGTTGGTGAATTACTGACTAAATAGATATCCTTTGAAATCCCACAAGGTTCTATCGTATGTGCAGTCTCACTTTAAGTATTTTGTTCAGGTTTGCTCAGGAAGAAAAGGAGCAAATTTTTCCACTGATAGTCCAAAAAAAAAAAATCAGAGGTTAGAGACCAAATGTGCATCTGTTAACAGTAGAGAATGCTTATACTAAAGATATGGTGAAAGGTAGAGAGAGAAGGCATGCTTTGTATTGTTCCTCTCTCAGGTAATGTTTCTGCTAACAGTGATACAGAGAATTGTAGTAACTGGTTCTTGAGGAAATGTATTCTTCCCAGAGGTCTATAGATGGCAGGAAAAGTCCTCTAAGATCACAACCATACTTGCTTTATACAGACCAGATTTTGACAGTTGTCATGCAATGCTCGTGTATGGTAGAGGTGGGAGAGGAAGAGCTGATAAATGGAATCAGTGTAGATGAATTCCGTGAAGAAATGTAGATCGGCCCTCTTTCAGAGCGTCACTCACTGTCCTGCACTAGACCTTGGAGATATAGGCATGGATTTATGTCCAAAATAAGCCTTTCAGGGCCTTCCACTTCACAACTGGAAAGCAGCCATAGCAACCATCCTCTTTTGGAATGGAGGCAACCAGGCCTGACAGGTCGTGAGAGCAAAAGAAAACTCTCTATTGATGAAGCATCTTCAAGGGGAAAGGTCTTGAAAGAAGGTGAGACAGATAAATTAGAACACAGCAAAGTGATGGAAGCGAATAGGACAATCTCTGTTAGTGATCTCCAAAATTCAAGAATCATAGCAATATTCTCTCACCTGATGCCAAAATAGCAAGTGGCTTAAAGTGAGAGTAAAGGCAGCAGAGAGAACAGTTTGCACTCAAAATTTTCAAATCTCAAAGTTGACACAACTAACAATCTACATCTGCCATTTGACATCTGTTACTGATAGATATATAACAACTTCTAACATAACAGCTTCTAAGGATAGCTTCCTTATTCAGGGACAAAAAAAAAGTCAGTGCCATCTGCACCCACAAAGCAGACTTCCACTTCTAAGACACTCAGTCTCCTCTTCATATGCTTATTCCTAAGGATTTTTCTGAAGCTCTGTCCAGAGTATTTTCCCCTTGCTACTATTTAAGTCTCTTTGCTTAGTCCATTTTATTTTTATTGCTTCTTTTAATTTTCCTACCATTTCAGATAGACTGAATGACTAATGTTCTAAGAACAGTTTCTGCAAAATGTTTTATATCTTCATGTGCTAGCTCTGTGTTAATGTTTTAGTTTATGTGTTCACATGGTAGACTTACTTATCAAAATAATGCTATGAAAGTATTAATAGGAATCTTACACTTTTTATCCACTTAGACCTTAGAAAGCTGATCACCAGCATGACCAAAATAGAAATGACAGATACATTTGGACTCTACTTCCAAACAAGTATCTTTACCCCACTGTTGTCATGCATCAGAATACTTGCACATATCAGTGAGCTTTGAATCAAGAGCTACCTTATTTTTCCTACTGACAGGTTGTATTCATTCCGTATCCTGAATACAATGACATAAAATTATTTGCGCTTCCTGATCATAACAGCACCAACATTGCTTACAGTTTCCCCTGGAGATCCTTTTGCTCCTGGTTGTCCTGGTGGTCCAATTTCACCCTGTAAATATTTTTCAAAGTTTTAGAAGATTCATTTTGTTGTTTATTTTTGATTTTTTTTTTCACTAATGCATTCCTGGAATCACAAAAGTAAGAATAATGAGATATTTTCAAACATTGCCACTATGAATATTCTCCCTTCAAGGCAAGCAAAACCCATAATTTGGAAACAGCATATGCACTGTAATTGTGGTTTAAACTACTACTAATACCTTTTGTCCTTTTGCTCCTTGATTTCCAGGGATTCCAGGAATTCCCTGCAGGAAAAAAAAAAAAAGGAAAAAAGAAAAAAAGAAAATCTTTAAAGTATGTAGAATAGCTTCTCCATAAAACAATATAGTGACAAAAATATGTCCTTACGAATTTTAAATTTGTGGTTCAAAAATGGGCAGGAAATAGAAAAACATAAATAAAAATAAAAAGTTTCAGCTGCAAACATGCAAACCCAGGGGTACAGTAACCTGCCCAGGGTTTTCCTTCAACATGAAAGTAACAGATAGGAATAACATGACACTTATTTCTGTAAGAATCACACTTGTGCAACACTGGCTTGGAAAGGGTAGCACAGTTATTTTGCAGTTGACACCTGCCTTCCTGATACTAATGCCATCCATTAGAAAGAAACTGTGAGGTGTTCAGTGGCACATGATTGAGCAATGTCACGAGTCAGTGAAATTCCAGTTCTTTACTGAAAAATGAGATCAGAGGACATAACAAAATCAACCAAAAAAAGGCCTAATTTATGACTTTCACTCACATGTATAAAAAATCTTTTCACTAAACTACTGTTCTTCTGTCCAAACTCATATTAGATCTTTTGCACAAGCCCAGAGATAATCAATGGGGCAAAATAAAAATTTCTGAAATTGTAATACAACACTCTGAATTCCATATCTGCCAACAAAAATCTCCCAGAAGGCAGCAACCCTTTCTACTGAAGGGATGTACTAAAGCCATCTGTGGTTACATATCTGCGCTAGTTTCAGGGCAGACAGAAGACTACTTCACTCATACAATCCTGAGAATGATTTATGATCACATAAGTATGCCAAAGAGAAAAAATACAATGTTTTGCTGAGCTGTGTTGAATGTTCTTGCCTAAAAGGAATCACTGATACAATTCATTTAACTTTATCAACAGCAAAAAAGAATAAAATTCAAAGAATAGTAAAACTAAGCCACTAAACCAAACTTTCTTTTTTCTTTTGATTGATTCTGCTTAAGTGAACAGAATTTAGGCCCTTATTTCAGTGGGACCAGCTCCAGACCCTTAAAATTCTTGTATAGTTCACTGGTATTCACTCAGCTAAGAACGAACCTATCGCTTACACTAATCTGAGTGATTCCCAGAGTACATGGGGTGGAGATTTTCACAGTTATTCACCACATGCCATTTGGCACTGAAGAAGGAGAATGAAGTGGCTAATTTGGTCATAAAAAATGTTCTTTCCCCATGAGAGCTACTTTCCTGTATAGCTTCCATGGTTCAGCAATTGTAAAGACTAATTTCTGCAGGATCAAGTCCAGCATGCTTAAAAAAATAAATTAAATTTCCCTCTCAATATGTATTCCCAATCTATTACTTCCTTATATATGGTATAACACCTGGTCATGCCAATTAGAATTACTTGCACTTTTCCAAAGGAGAAGGCTAAAAAGTAGGTTAGCTATCCTGAGTTTCTTCCCTAACTCTAGGTTAAGCCAAATCAAGTTTTGGAAATGTATTAGAAACCTTGTCTCCAAACGGAGAGAGGTTACACATGGAGTACAAGTCTTCAGAATCTGAGCAGGCTTTTCTTTCCACCATGAGTAATAAAACACTTTTCACAGGAAGTTCTGTTTATTAGGGTGACATAGCACTAAATAAGCCATCAAAGAAACCTTACTATAATGATCAAAAGATGTATTCTTATTCTAACGCATGAGCTGAAACAGTTTTATTCCATTTGCAAAATAAAAATGTATTTTTTGTGAAGTGTATATTGTAACTCGAATTATCACAAATGCCTGTCTTTAATCAAAACTTAATACGAAACAGAACCATCATGCAATTTTTCTGCCATTAAGGGAAACACAATGCTTGGAGCTACTACAAATGGGAAAACTGCCACCCACTGGGAGTAACAGAATAAATGCTATGGAATAATTCATGATTCACTGGTCCAGGAAAAAAAAAAAATCTGCCTTTGGGGATGTCCCTTGCAAAACTATCAGGCAACATTTTGTTCATATGAAAGAAAAAAGGGGTGGCAGTTCTAGATTCTCTTTTCTTCCTCTGTTCAGAAAGCTTATTTTAAATGGTTCATATTTATCATAAATTCAGTTATAACACCAATAAGATTCAGCATTTAATTTGTAACCAGAATAGCTAAAAACCAAAGAATCCACTGAATTTTAATGATTTCTGTCATTATGCATGATTTAGACCACTTTATGCCTTCGAAACAGTTAATTTGTTGCTCCTCTTCTTCTACAAATTTCATATAAATATAAATGTTTATTCACTACTTTCCTTTTTTTTTTTAAGTTACATTTATTACAAGCCTGTCTAGTTCCTTAGCTTTTCCAGAGACATCAGCCTGACTTCCTCAGTTAACTCTCTCAATTATTTCATTTCCTTCAAATGCCTTCCTCTTTCTTCCGAACTTCTCCGCGGCTGAGGTTGTGCCTGGGAATTGCATGATCACGTAGCAGTCAGCCCACCAGCTAAGGAAGATCACTGGATTATTCAGACACCTCTGTCCTACCCGTCTGCCCTCCCCGCAGTACTTCCAGCCCAGCATCTCCCCCAGTCCTGCAGGCATCCACTGTAGGGACCTAAAGTGACACCTGAATGTCACAGAAACCAAAACAGCCACTTCAATAGCAACACATATACAATTGAGTATAAATATGTGGTTTTATCCCAACTTAAATAATTTAAATAAATCTTCCATTATTTGATAATACCTGGCAAATATTATGGATTTAACTGTAGAGGGAACATAGTTTCACAGTTCCTGGAAAATCTTTCTGTAGCTTTCACTAATAACGTTGTCTATTTTTGTTTTTGGATGATGTTAAACAGCTGGATTTTTTTCCACGCTCTTTTACAATAAATCCATTAAGTAGGCTGCCTGAAGCCTTATGTTTTCAAATCAACTAGATGTAAGCATTTTTATCTAAGGCACAGCTACATTTCTTAATATTTCTTTCCCACTTTTTCTAGCCAGGATTATAAATTATTTATATCTCCCCCTATGCTTAACTTTATGTCCATGAACAGTAGAAGAAACCATGCATAAAGACTTCTTCTGGAACAAAACAAAACAAAAACTATTTTATTCCCCAAATGGATATTTATTGGTCTATTAAGTTCTTTATTTTTTGCTACTCCATTTAATATCCCCAATCTTTTCAGTATCTGATAGTGCTTTATTTTTTTGTACTAGTGTAAGTGGAAATTTCTAGACTACAGCTAACAAATCAATTATCATAAAACTCTATCTCTGGAAGACAAAAAAAAATCATAGACAAGTTTCCAAAAGCTTTTCTGCTATGAGCAAGCTCTTTTACAAACAGCTCCCCAAGGAGACTGAGGCAGCATTAGTATAATTCTCTTCAAGGATCTTATTTTCTTATGGCAGGTATACAAAACCATACCCTTTTAGCATATTGCATTAAACCAGTTCTCACTGAATACAGCACATCTGGACTTATTTTGTAATGTGCCAGACATTTGACAAATAAGGTCTAGGACAAATCATTACAGGATAGATTTTCAAACCATCCATTCTTCTTTCAGCATCAATACAAAAATGCCTGAAATAATATCAGCTTTCTCAATTCAAAAGGACGTGATTTTAAAAGTTATTTTATGATGAAAGACAGTATCTGCTTTCACAGTTTATTTTAGTGAGAATGTTCTTCAAAGTTCTTTTTTAGTCACTCATTTAAATTATACTTATTTTCATACACAGATCCATTAACAGTGTTTAGAGACTTACACATTACAGTTGGCTGCCCATTTACACAAGGAAAACTGGATCACACAGACTCACAGAATGGTTGAGGTTGGACGGGACCTCTAGAGATCATCTAGTCCAACCCCCCTGCTCAAGTGCTGACCCCCAGCAGGGGCACCTGGAAGCTGGAGCCCACGTAACCCTAGCAAGGCACAAAGACATTGCGGGTTCGGCCTATAGAGCCCGCAGGCTTCCCGCGAAGGTTGCCCAAAAGGTGCTAATTTCACCCTGTTCTTTTTTCAACAGCTTTACTGTTATTCAGGGTCAGCCACAGTATTAGGCTTAAAACAAATGAGAGGCAAGTCTGCGGCTAAAAAGATGACTTTTCCACTTTATATGAGTTCCTTCAGTTATATTGTAGTTTACAGTTTTTCAGTTACATTGCTCCTTCCCCTCTGAAAAATCTGCAGAAAAATCTGATTCTGGGAGGACACTAACAGAGATTACATAAATTACATCAATACAATAAGGTTCTCAAAATATATCTATCTACCCAGATATTCCTATAATCCCTTTAAGCACCTGAAAGTGCCTGAAACATATGCCTGTTTATGCACGACTATTCTTTACTTGAACAAGCACTATTGATGCTACATGAGAGGTCTACTACCAGCACAGGAGTAAAAAAAAAAAAAAAAAAAGTACAAGTGGTATTTTGGATAAAAATATAAAGATACAAAAGTCCAGGTACTTTTTGCAGCAAATCTTTGATATTTCTAATATGATGAAAGAGAAAATCGCTGTGGATAATAGATAAATGAATACTCTTTCTCTGGAGAACAGCAAGATGTATGTTTAAGAAATATGATGAAGTTCCATTTGCTATTACCAAATAATTAGAATAGATAGCACTGAAGAAGAATTGCAAAAGCAGTCCTTTTTACATTTTTTTAATTTATAAAATTATGTAAGGGACATTTTAGAAACTGGCTAACATTTCTTCACTGCAATAAAACTCTGCATGTCAAAAGGGAGATTTTAAACTAGCGCAACATACTTGGTTATGCTTGGATCTATTACTATGCTTATAAACCAGCTGCAGCGGAGGAGGAATGCTGGTATGTAACCTCCACCAGCACGTGAATTAGTAAGAAAAGCACTAGCATATCCACAGAAAGGTCACTACAGCATACAAGCATAAAACAGACCACTTTAAGTACTGCTTGTAGCTATTTATAGTATATGCCATTTATGCCCATAATAGGCTTACAACAGCTCTTTAGAAGTCCCTTTCAAGTTTTTTTAGAAATCGCCTCCGTGAACAGAACATTTATAAGATAGTCTTTAATAAATATCAGTAGGGTATGCAACCTTTTTTCCTCTTGATTTTCCAGATTGAATTACCTGATTTGAAAAGTTACTAACTGCAAAATTGCTGAAAAATAAGAGATCCTAAGTCTCTGCAGGGAAAATAAAAATAAACAGATAGTATGTAATGACAGAATATGAATAATCTAGTTGCATGCTCTATGAAGATAGAAATTTTAAAATCAGAAATCAGGAGAGACAAAGTGAGAATTCATTGGGAGAGAACTGTTTGACCTTATAATTCTGAAATGCAGGAATTATCCAAGTTGCATTAGGTCAGTATGTCCAAGTCGTTACAGCATTTCTGTGGCACCTATCCAAACTGAATTTATTGGGAATCTTTCCACAGACTTCAAAAGACTTTGGATCAGCAACTATGTTGTCGTATCTTACATAATTTTCGTCATCTGGGAATAGTGGAGACTAGTCTGCCTGAAGTTTCAGAATTCTTGAATTACCTGTTTCTTTACGGTGTCATTCTCAAATTTATCTTCTAAAAAGCAATTAACTCTGCAGATAAGGTGTATGGAATTAATTTAATTAAAATAACTATCAGATAGAATGTTGAAGATGAGTTATGTTGCAAGTTAGTTATTTAAAAATATATACACCTAAGGCGAGCTTAAAAGTAATAACTGAGGGGAAACATCTGCATTTAGTCTAAAAAATGTAGTTAAGCTTACTACAATCACTGAGTAATTAAAGAAAGATTATTGAAACTATTGTGTGTCAAAGCTGTCATCACCCCCTTTCGCAGTTGGCAACAAAAACTAACAACACGTGTTATAGTAGCTCCAGAAACTAGAAAGTCATCAGAACTCTCCTGGTTTAGGGTAGGATTTGCAGGGAAAATATTAGTCCTTGTTGCTTCCCTCCTGACTGTGATGCTGCCACCTTTGAGGAGTAAGTTACTGGTGTTCAGAGGTCAGCAGCTACCTCTGACACATCTCAGATGAGCGGAAAGGCATGAAAATTAAACTTGAAGCTAAGAATTTTGACTGACTGAAACTAACCAGCTTGCTGAGTCTCCTGTGCTGATCACTTCTTTCTTTAGGATTTCCTGGAAGTCATTTCTTCTAAATGCATTACTTTGAAAGCGAGTGCTATTTCATAGTGGGCCCATTTAAGGAAATATAACATTTTATGAAATATTTTATACTCTACGAAGTATTTCCAAGAGTAGTATTAAATCTTACACAAGCCATGATCTGTTCAGCACTAACAGCCCTATTGCATATATGCATACTATAGAGTCTTCAATTTGTTTTCAACTGCAGGGTCAGAAGTATTTCATAACTATACAAACAGAAATAAAATACGAGTGTTGAATAAATGGTATCTTAATGGTCAGCTAAAACTGGTACAAAAGGACAGAGTATCTTATCTATATAAAGTGCATCAAGAAAAGGCTATCATAGTGATCACTGAAAAGCAGGTATGTGCATATGTGCAGTGTTAATATTTTACTTCCACTTATCTATCATTATACTTTTCAATCAGCATTAAAGCCGAGTGAATAACCATTGAAATATTAAGTAACTAGTGCTCCTTCTTTTATTTTTTAATGAGAAAGATAGGACTGACAAAGTAATCACACATGGTATCTTAAGTATATGTATATATATCTATCTTGAATATAGTCTTTGTCAGAAACAACTCAGCAAATAATTTTTGGTGACTTTGACCAATAAAAGCACAAAATTAGAACTACTGTACAAAAGACAAACTGAATAATACTTTTCTTTCTGAATAGCCCAGTATACCCTCAAAGCTGCTGTCTACTAATCTGTATAGTTAACATATAGTTAGCATCTCATAAAAAGTATTATTCTCTACACAGAATTCCTTTCATATTTCCACTGAGATGCAGTATAGTGTTAGGTCTTTCCCTCCTCAGGTTTATTCATTAGAATGTAGGGATAGAAGCATAACAGAATGCAACTAATGTGAAATAAAACTTGTTTCAGCAGATAAATAGATGCAGATCATTATTTTTCAGAATTTCCTCAAGTCTCAAAATATTTGCTCATTTATCTTTAAGTGAATTTAAGAAATGACCATCAATGATAAAATTTCTGCACATCTGTGCCTAAGAGGAAAGCTGCTCCATTAGCATCAGCTCTCTGTATTTCTTAGTAAGGAAGTACAGGTTACTGTTTCCTGCTATTACTATCAGGCTGGCAGGCATCTGTTCTGACAACAAGTTCTCTTAGGATTGCCTGTTCACAAGATAACTCCTTTGCTAGCAGTTTTGTAGTTGGTGTATGTTTTTTCACAGTCCCCTATGCAAAGACAGACAAGTGAGGCAAAACTGAACATAAAAAAGATTTAATTTAATTCTGAAGCACCTTGCCTCAAAAAGATGTTTCACAAGAGTCCTACTAAAGGGAATTCGATGGTAGGGAAGAGATGTGGAAAACTGTATATTAGGGATGAGGGGGCAATATTATATGGCACAGAAGAAAGAAAATGTTTTTTGTTCTTCATACTATCACACAGCTCAATCAAATACATTCCTTCCTCGGACACCTTTTCTACCAATCGCAGTACGGATACAGATTCTGTAGGATTACAAATCACTTAAGATGTGGCTTCCCAAAATACTGGCTACTTGGCTATATGACTTTGTATGTCCTATTTAAAAGATTTCTGCTTTTTAAAGCAAGTACAGTCACTTTTGTGGTATGAAGCTTTCCATATCACTAGTGTATTTGGAATAGGTGACTTAGAATTCTGCCCCAGCATAAGTTGCACATTTTGTTGACCTTAGAAAAACACTAGAAGTTGATCTAGATCCAGACTACCTAAGCATTTCAGAACAACCAAGTGCCATATGAGGAGGATCCGTGTAACAGCAGGAGATGGGTCAGAAGCTGCAAGTCAAGCTAACCTGTTGTCACTGTCACAAACAAGAGGCCACATGTGAGGCCCTGCGATGTGACCTAAAAATAAAGTTCAAACTCCACCACTTTTTAAGTGTTTGCAGCTGTATTTTGTTTGCAGCTGTATTTCTGGAGAAAAAAAAAAATGGGGGGGGAGTAAACTTTGACAGTTGCAAATGCTCAGACCTACTGCTTGTGGCAGAACAGCATAGACGAGGCATCGGCGAGGGCTACGGATCTCATGCGAACGGTGCCCAGAAGCACTCGGCTCAGAGCTCCCTTTGGCAGAACAGCAAATACGAGGAGCAAAGTCATCTAACTGCTGCCATTGAAAGTAAACTCCGACAAGATTCACTACCTACATGAAAAAGAAGAATCAGGCTGAAATTAAGCCCAAATGGATTTTGACTTTTTTTTTTTTCTATCATTTAGATAGCTGGCCTCTTTCTAATAAGGCTGTTATTTGTATTAGGAAACCTCAAAAAATTATTTACCTAAATGGTATGTCTTGCTAAAGACATACAGCTAGCCATCAATGACTGAAGTGACAATACAGCAGCACCTGGAACATGGCCCATTTTTGTCATTAGTAAGCTAACCCTGATTACTAGCTTGACTAAATGCAAAGTCAATTATTCTGCCCATGCTGTTTTTTGTGACCTAAAGTGGGCAGGAAAAAGAGGATGGTCTGCCTAGCTTCAGTTCCAGCTAGTACTTTTGAGGGAAAACAACCACATCATTTGGAATTACTTACTTAGCTCTACAACCTGTTTTTTCCTGCTCACAAATTTGGTGATTAATAAGAGCAGTAGTATACCAGAAAGTATGTTGGGCAGAATAACCAAGCTAAGAGGCGCAAAGCAATGTGAGATCAGCTGGGCTGCATGCTGCATTCTGGACAGTTGTCTCTTAATTGCTGTCTCAGGGTGCAATCGATTTGCAACCAGGGCTGCTCTGTTATTTGCTATGGCAAGAAAGATAGTCAGATTGCTATTTTTAAAAAGGCCAACTTTAAGAATTAGGCTATGGCTAACGTTCATGTGGCTGAAGGGAAGCAAGACTGCATGTATGTTTCTGTGGGCAGAAGTATCCATGGAATTCACTGAGAAGCCCCCTGTCCCAACAGGTGCAACAGCATCACCCCAGGTTTGTGTCCACCTTACGCAGCCTGTCTGGCTATAAAGGGTGAGGCAGATCAGAGATCAGACCATCTCTCCCACTCCCCTGGAGAAGACCCCACTGAATATCCAAGTGAGATATGGTGCTAGAAAACGGGCAGGAGGAAGTGCTGACACGTTCCCCATCAGAGACACAGAGGAACAGGGCTGCAAGTGACACCAGGCACCCCGCGCAGTCCCTACCACAGCACAAGGAAACACTTCTCAGCTCTGCTACAGACTTTTCCCTTTGACTTGCCAGCCTATTACACACTTCTTTCCGTATCGGCCCATGTCTCATGGCACGAAAGCCAACCAGTCCCTCCTTGGGCTGCAAATCCCAGCGGCTCAGTCTGAGGAGGGCTTTTCCCACGGCCCGAGCATGGCTGCACACAGATGTCCCTGCTCCTGCTCCAGGCAGATGGTGCCCACACTGCACACGTGATGTGGTGCCATGCCAGCACTGTGACACAGCATCGGACCGGGGGGCCAACAGCTCCTGCTGGCCACCCCTACACAGGCTTTGCACTCTTCTAAAGAAATCCCACCAACTATAAGTGAAGCCTCTGCAGTGCAATCTGCCTTGCCCACTTAGTACTCTGCAAATATGGTGTAGATTTTTACATATTGAAAGTCTTTCCCTATATTATTTTATGGTTATTTTAAACGACCCTGTAGTGATTTTAACATTTTAAAACTGCCACTTTGTTTCTCTTCAGAAAAGAAGTGTGTAATATAAATAATTTACATTTTGTTTAAATTGTATTATTAAGCATTATTATTAATTTTAAATCAAAATCTAACTCTTTAGATAAAACTCAGACTTAATCAAAACCATGCTGTTGAAGTATTAAATATTTAGCATACTCAAGCTTATAAATCCCTTCTTCCTATTTATTAAACTAATTTTTAAAAGTTAACTATGATTAACTAGCATTCTTTAATGAAAAGAAACATAAACAGACTATGTTGAAGAATACATGTCTTGCTACTGTCTTAACAAATTTGTAAAAAGCAGTATACTATAAAACCTTCACTTGCATTTTATTGCTTTTATTTAACATTTGCTTTCAGTTTTTATTACATGTGAAGATTTTATGAAGAGTGTAAAAGGTTAATACATCTTAGCACATCACATGGTTACTTGGAGCTTAAAGAGAAGAAAAAACAAAAGCCAAGTGAGGAATTATGTGTATTCTTCACTTAAGCCAGCCGAGTGGGAAGGAAACCTCTTAGGAATAATTGCCCAGTATTTTGCAGTGTATTCACAGTGTTCTTAGGAGGGTTTGGTGAATAAATAAATAAACTAAAGGAAAGAGCTTGAGCATACTTTAGTTTGGATTGCTATTTCCATCTCTGAGCCAGCAGAACACTCCACCAGGTTTCAGTACCAGATAATACATCTTGCTTTTCATAAGGTGTCACATTCAGTACTCCAGAAGTTCCTGAATGCATTTTCTCATCTTTTGGTGAGAAATGCAAGTCATCTGGAAGGCAGTGGTTCACCAACTGAGCTCCATTTACCACTCGTGGTCTACAGAACAGTTACTGGCGGTTTGGAGACAGCTGGCTCTTTCTCAGTGTTCCAAGATTTCAGCTGTTTCTACAGATATCTTGGCTCCGTTGCATAAAGCAAAGCGTAGTGGCCTGAAGGAACAGCTGGAAACAACGAGGACCCAGCCTAGCTACTACATACAAAGAAGATCTAAAAGGAGCTGCCCTGAAGAGCTGTCTGAGCACCCACAATGCCTTGGGAAACAAGCAAAACAAAAAGGCCAGCAGCATTTTCACCTGGTAAAACCAGAGAAGACCAAGACAGCATAGAGAGTGTGACAAGATGCAAGGAAGCAAATGGCCAAGAAAACTGGGCAAAGGGGAAAAAAGGATGGTAGTCCGTGAAGAAGACAACCCATAGCAATTGAGTAAAAGGATATATCCCATATTGCAGAAAGGAGAATTAAGAATACCCATAAGAAGGCAACAGTGGGATAACTTTATACTATATATGAAAAGTGGTATGTAACAGGAATATATTTGAAAATCTTTTCTTAAAAGGCACCTTTGACTTCAAACACTTCATTGCATTCTTTTACAAAATGAAAATTTAAAGATGAATAACAAGAAAGAAAAGCACAGTAATCAATTCAAAATCAGAATGAGTGAGATACGAAGTGCAGCATCCATTAACAACAAAACAATATGTAAGGGTATGTCAGCAATTTAATCACTTACAGGTTCTCCTCGATGTCCCTCTAGTCCTGGAGATCCAGGCTGTCCAACTTCTCCCTTTAAAATGAAAAAATACTGTTAATATGTTATAAAAAAATTCTTCCCATGAAAAAAATTGAATTCAAATAGTAAGTTTTTATTCAAAATAATATTCTAATAAAACGGAAAACAAACACGATAAGGGCTTCTTCAAAATCTCTTGAAATATTTTGGAATACGGTTTTGTCAATTCAAAATTTTCTCATATATTGTCCAACCAAAAGCTGTTAAACAGTTTGCAAAAACAGATCAAAGATCATTTTCTTTTGAAATCTGGGAAGAGTGGAAAGGCAGTAATTGGTTGAAGGGCAAATGACAGCAATAAAATGACAATATTAAAAAAGAAAAGTGTGGCAAGTGTGAATGGAAAATTATAGATTTTAACTCTGCTGGGAAATGAATCAAACTTTACTCTTTGAAGTAATAATAAATGGGAACAAAATGACTATAAAAGGACTAAGAATACTTCATCCTCTCAAAATTTTGGCATTTTGTGCAAAAATGTCAGGAGAGAAAAAAAATCTGCATAATTCTTAAAATCATGCCCAGAGATTTGGTTTCACGACAAAGCAAGCTATTGCTCTGTAGTCTTTATGCTTCAAATAAGGTTTAGCCAAAGTTTTGACAAATCTGTTTATAAGATAGGTTATTCTCAACTATCTAGTTTGCCCAAACTCTCAAACTAGTTTAAAATCATCATTACCAGAAAAATACCAGAAATTTGTGGTTAAATAGCAAACTAATCACAGAGTGCTTTGGTACTGGTCTATGACCATCCAATTCTGCTTAATGCTGAATGTTTTATATACATGGTTTTGCTCCATGCCAGCTTGCCCCTTCCAAGAAACGTCCAGGCGTAGGATACTTGAAGGATAGCCTAAGTAAGTCAGGCATTGATCTCTAAAGGTCATGTGAATGAGGCCACCTTATTTTAGAAGCAGAAGCCATGCTCTACTACCATTCTTCATGGGCAGTTTGTAGCGTTTTTTTGTTGTTGTTATTTTTTAATAACAGTAGATGTAACCAATGACACCATACAGTCTATTGTCCTAAGAGTTGGTACAACTAATAGTCTGAAAAATACTTCAAAACTCTTCAAAATTACAGTAGTACCAGACATGATCAAATCACTATGGTCTTACTCAAAATATACAGACCGTCCAAAAAAAAAAAAAAAAAGAAAAATTATAAAATAACTCCAGAGATGGAGTACATAAAAAATGGACAGATGAATGAATACATATAATAAACTGGAAATAATTCATTTAAAATAATAAACTGGTCTTGAAGCCACAATGGGTAGCTTCTGAGTTCAAAGCCACACTTTTTTTTCCCACATTCTTTCTCAGAACAAATACTGTAAGAGAATAGGAAAGCTCCAGGAGAAATTTCCTTTAAAGGCAGCCTGTTTGTTACTGCTTTGAATTTGATTTTGAAGCAATTGAAGCAGTTTTGAATTTGAAGCAATATTTTATAGCAAGCAGATGCTAAAGTCAAGCTGACAAAATATTTGAATGGAGAATACAGCTTCTGTTAACTACTGTATTGTAATGAGTATGGCATAGTTTTATACTACTGTATTTGAATTATGTAAAATAGTCAGGAGAAAAATCTTTAAGTTTGAATATAGACTCATGCAGCCAACAGACTATATAAATAACTCGATATGGTTTAAAAGGATAAATATAATTTAATATACCCTCCAAATTCATGCTTTATCAATGTAATACTCCATCACTGATAGTTGATACTGTCATTATTATATTAAGAAAAGCATCTAATATATCCAGTATAATAATTATATTATTATGATCAATATTATATTATTATGATCATATTATATAGTTGCTATTATTATTATTATCATATTACTATCACAAATCTAATATCTAATTCTTTTTCTTCTTCCATAAGTACCAGAGGAGGAACTTCTCCTTCCACTTAGCAGAGCTATCTGCACACAGACACAGGAAATAAAGACATTTAGATGACATGCAGGTGATCAGGCTCCCATAACAGCCTACAGTAATCTAGCCAACACAGTCTGTGGATCCTTGATCCATCTGCTAGGTCAGGAGCTCAATTCATTGCTCCCACACATGGGCATTTGATCATATTTGAGATACCCAAAGTTGGCCTCCACTCCCACTCCAGAAAGGTGCTGGTTTTCTGCAGCTCTTGTGTCAGATTTGGTAGCTCCTATAGGGTTGCTTTTGATGCTCTAAGACATCTCAAATGGCACTTCAAACCTGTCTACATAGACAACTGGGCCCTATGAGTCGTCTTTATCTGAGCTGAATTGCCCTCCAGACTCCACTGATTTGAAAGGTGATGTAGGTATTCGCTATACCCATAGGAACAGTAGAATTTGGGTGTTTAAGACTTCTCTGATTTCCATTCTGAGTATACAATGTATTCCAGATTTCAAACAGAATTTATTATTCCGAGTGCACTAGGATGTATTGTCTTCACTCGACGTATTTACATACCTTGAAACCAGGACTTCCCGGCAAGCCATCTTTTCCACTTCTGCCAGGGTCTCCCTGTGGCAATAATTAACAGTCATCAGTAGATGAACTAATAAATTAAAATTAAAGGCAAACTGCCTTTACAGAACTTACAGATCGCCCAGGCATTCCTGGAAATCCTGTATCACCTTTCTCTCCTTTTGAACCCTGAAAAATCAAACAAATCAAATGTTTACGTTGAGAACTCTTAGCACATTTAGTCAGTAATTCATATATGTTATTTCCTTGTTTTGGAAGTTTAATGAAGATATGTTTTGTTCTTTACACAGAAAGCAGTCTAATAATAATTATTATCTGTTACATAACTGTAAATATCTTCTAAAATATAGAAATGTGACCAGAGACCCTCTTTCAAATTGCCTTAGACTCTAGACCAATAAAAAAATGAAGAAAGTGTAAGGATTGGTAAAATTAAAGCCACACATTGGTCAACCTAAATATCATCTCTTATACATTGCTTTATATGTCATTTTTCATAACATATAAAACAATATATTTTTTCTAGCATGCTAACATTACTACAATCATATACTTCCTCTCCTTTCCCTCCCTTTCTTTCTCTCTCTCCCTCTTCTTTTTTATACAGTGCATGTACATGGCTATATATTAAAGAGCTCACACTTTTTTTAATATTCCAAGTATACAAGTTCCTTATTCATAAGGATCCATAAGCATATTTGTAATCAAAAAAATATATTTACAAGCAATTTGTATTAAATGGAATTATATAGATATGTTGACAGAAGAAAGAAAAACTTTCCAAGATATGTGTATAAGATGAGCAGGAGAGTCTAGTATTAGTAGTTAAAATATATGCATTGTCTTCAGTTTAAGTTTTTCTTAGTTAGGACTACAGAATCAAATTCTCTATGAATAAAATCTATTGTAAAATATGAATAATGTCAATAAAATGATGTCATTTTCTTTTTAAATTTTTTTACTTGCCTTTTTGCCATATATTCCCGGTACTCCTTGATCTCCTTTAGGACCTCGTTCTCCCTAAACAAAGTAATATGTGTGAATGAGTTAGTCTAAAAATATAACTATTCATATAAATATATATATATAAATATATATATATAAAATATAGAAGACCTAAAACAAACTGGGCAAAAAACACCATTTTATATTATAAATATATGCACAAGACATTAAATGCACATCTTGAATTTTCCAACCTCTCCTAAGGGAAGAGGCCAGAACAAAAGATGAGCCAAAGCACTTGGAATGCCTCACCACTTCATATAGGTAGACACATAAATTCAAATTTAGTTCTTTGAAAAGTACTGACTTCAAGAAAATTATATAATTAATCATTTCATGATTTTGATACATTATATATGATGAAGAAGATTTTATGCGGTATTAAAAAAAGTTTCAAATTCATAAAGACACTCACAAAGCAAGACAAAATGAAAAAAAGAGCAATTTACATTGCTATTGATAGATTGATTAAGGCCCATGTCTTGAATGACCTTTCAATTCCAATTCAGCATCAGATCAGATTTTACAGATACAGATTTCATCTGTTACAGATAATACACTAACATTATATAATATAATATAATATAATACTATTGTATAAACTTATTCTTTTTTAAAATTAAATTATAAAGCAAGGCAGATACATGAATACCATAGCAGAGTTATGTTATTTAATTTCAACCTTTGGTGCTGGCATCCCATGTAATCCAGGAAAACCAGGAAGTCCACGGTCACCCTAAAATAGCAAGCATATTTGAAAAAATTATATCTAAAATAACCATATTAGGATAACATTCATAACTCAAATGCTCAACAAATAGTGGAAACACAGTAAGTGTCAGCATATCCGGTATGCAACACTGGTAAACTGACTGAGGAGAGCTTGTTGGTCTTCAGGTAATTATCACCTTATTTGACTTTGAACATTCTGCAATCTCTAACATGTCACATGGAGCCTAGCCTTATTTTCCCAAATAGGATCTTAAGATACTTTTCCATGGATAAATGCTGGATTCTTAGCAGCTCATATGGCTACTACAAGTTCAAAACTAAGATTCTGTGATCTACTTTTCATCATAGACATCATAGAATGCTTAAGGTTGGAAGGGACCTCTAGAGGTCATCTAGTCCAACCCCCCTGCACACGCAGGGTCACCTAGAGCACATGGCACCGGGCTGCGTCCAAGCGAGTTTTGAAGATCTCCAGAGAAGGTGACTCCACAACCTCTCTGGGCAGCCTGTTCCAGTGCTCTGTCACCCTCACTGTCAGGCTTTTTGGAGTTGTGACATCTCTACCATCCATTTCTCATGTCTCAAGAGCAGGGAAATTCGCCAAGATCAGGATGTCTTTGCTTCTACCTCTTCCCCAAAACACCTCAGGCTTAGTGACCTTATCAAATTTCTCACCAGCTTACTCTAGATGAGTAATTTATTCAATATTAAGTACTTTTTCTAAAAATTGAACAAAATAAAACCAAAATAAATTATTAAACAACTTCAGGCACTTTGATAAATGAGTTCTCATTTCAGAAGAAAGCTTGCACTCTGTAAAAGCAGTTGACAATGGAAAACACAAACTGAAAAATCAACCCAATCCTTTTGGGAAGCTTCCAATAGCTATTAAAAATTAACAGATAGCTCTGTTTATAAGATCGGTCTTTCTATTCTCCTCAAAACTGTCAGTTGTCAGGAATCCCAAAGCTTTTGCTGTTGGTACTGGAGATATTTATCTAATGATTTGCCTTCAAACTCCCTTGAGCTATTATAGCAGAAGGCTAAATTATAATTTGGCACTACCTGGTTAGAAACAATAAAAGCAAGATAAGTTGCTCTTTTCAGTAAATGAATTTATTTCAGTCAGGACACAGGGTCAAACTCCAAATAATTTTAGCCAATCACAACAGTTTCTCTCTGTTAATATCTACTGAATTTTTATTGTGCAATAGTTTTCAATTTGTTTAGTATCTTTCAAACATAAGAAAAGAATATTAAGTTATGCTTAAGATTTTGTTTTTCAAGATCATATTTCAAGTTTTGGCCCAAAGGGCAACAGGTAAGACCCCTCAGCAGCATTTATCAAAATCATTCAATGCCCAAGCAGATTTGGAGGTCTGTCACATATTCACAGGAGACAGATACATGACCACAGAAATGACAGCTTGTCAGCTAATGCTGTGAGACATCTCGCTCAACAAGTAAGTTCTGCAAACAGCCAATGCAAATGGAATGTAATTCCAAAAGTCAGCAAAGTTTATTTATAAACTCGTCATGCTTCCGTTTCTCCTTATTGCAAGAAGAATGGAGCCCTGATTTCTGTTGCAAATGGTGGTATTGGACAGACTGAAACACTTGGCAATGGAAATAGTTTTAAATAGTTGCTATAGAAACTTTACAAGCAATGGGATGAAATTTAGAAAATTTAGGCTGAATCATCAGGAAAAAAATTCTAATGGTAAGACCTACTTTACCGTGGAAGTTTTCTAAAAAAGTGGTGGAACTCCCATTTCTTGGCACATTTTAAACAAGGCTGGACTACACATTAGGAAATATTCTATCTGTCAAATCCCTGCACTGCCAGAAGAATAGTGGTTTTCTTCATCAGTGATATCTTACTCTCTGCACATGGCCCAGTACTGACTGATCAATTAGATTAATGTAAGATTCCTAAAGCACTGGAACACATGAACACATTTTTCAGCTTTAATCATGCATTAGAAAATTCTGCTGAAAAGGCACGAATTTAAGGACCTGCCTTTAGGAACATCAGAGGAAGGAAATTCTACAGTAAAATTTGTTTGGAAAGCAAGCGTTTATTTTACAAAGAAGAAACAATAAACAAGATTGTATCAAAACGTACTTTAAACTTTTCTAAATATACTTTTCAAAGGGAAAAAGTGTAAGAGAGCATGAGGGAAGAGTGGGCATAGATAGTCACATGTCAAGGAGACCTGCCAACAGCCAGTGGCTAGTTTATACATTGTGTATATGGGAGATCCAGATTCAAGTTCATCCTTGATTACCAAAAGAGACTTATATATGAGCTTCCACATCTGTCTTCCACAAGAATTTTTCCAAAGAACACTCTGGTTTCAATTAGTCAGTATTTTCTGATGAAAAATGCCATCCAAAAATTGTTACATAGCTCATCTGGATGATCATTAATAAGGTCCAAAAGAGATAGAAAGTAACTATTCTGACAGATGTCTGTATCACCCTTCCAGGTAACAATATTTAGATACGCTTTCTAAATATAAATCATTCAGTGCAATAAAGGTGTAACTGGCAGTGCTAAAGCCTGCATAAACTTTATTAAATAAGGCAGACCAGATGCAGAATTCAAATAACACCCTAAATTTAGAATTCTTATAACCTCTTTATTAGCTTTCTAGCAAACAACTTTCACAGAAGCTTCATATGGAAACATGGAGACTCTTAATTGTACCATCCAAAAAATGACAAGAATAACATTTGTGTTTTTGTTGTTGTTGCTGTTTTATTTTTGTTTTCGTTTTTACCTTAGCCCCATCTTTCCCTGGCTCTCCCTTGATACCTGGTAAGCCACGTGGTCCCTAAAAGAGAAAAAAATGAAGAATGACTTCAAATACTAACAAACTTTGATAAGAAACAAGGCCACAAATCTAAGTATATGACAAAGACTGATGTGTCATTCTCAGTGACGAAGGGTGGAAATCAAGAGGGAATTCACAGGATTTGCTTTAGACTTCTAGACTCGAGGAATGAAACAGGAACTTACTTGAACTCCTGGTGTTCCTGGGATACCTGGATTTCCTGCTGATCCTTGATATCCCTAATGAAAGGAAATGAAGACTTGTAAGTTGTCATAAGTTATATTCACAAATACCCAACATCTATTTAAGGAAAAAAATAATCCTCCTAGTTATTAGAGAAACTGGCCTTTTAGGGCACAAAGTTTTCAATAGCTGCTATCAGAATCTTATATTTCAGATTTAGATTTCAGTTGAATGAAGCTTTCACCTCTGCATCTGAAATCTGCAGCCTCTATTTTTTATGCAAAGTGGTTTTTTTCAGGCAGCAAGAAAAATGCCTTTTTTATATTTCAGAATTGTTACATGAGAATGTAACAAATATATTGTTTTATTCTCCATTATAAGAAAAGAACAAATTGACCCACATACTTTTTTTTTTTTTGGATCTCCACAAAAATGACTAAGGAATGCCAGGGCTTTTAAAGGCTTATTTCGAGGTACAGGAATAAGCTTTAACAAACAGCGTATGTTCTAATACATTATGCAGCCAGTTTTATAATGTCTTTAAATAATAAGCATTCCATTCTGAATACCACAAACTTAGCTATGAACTTAAAGGCATGTAAGAGGCTACACAAACTGAAAAGTAATTTGAATCCCTGGGACTAGAAAAAGAAATAATTTGCAAGTTAAGGAGGGAATTTTAGGAACCCTTCACTAAAAATCAAGCAGAAAGAGAGAATTTTAACAGAACCTAAAATATATGCTGGTGAATTGCATAAATGTGTGTTCATCTTTGCAGGGAGTCATTTTTTTCTACACAAAATGAGCAGTGTTTTAGAGGAACCTTTTAATATGAGGAGGTGATTGAAGAAAAGGGGGGTTAGCAAACTCCATCAAAACACATATGACTCCAATGGACAAAATGAGCTACAAAGAAGTGTTATTTGTGTGTGTGAAAAAGACAAAAAATGAAAAAAATCCTATAAAATTCTGAGGGTATTTGGCTCAGACCCTTTAATAGGCAGCTCAAACTAAATGAAAACTTTATTTAATTTTATAAATGTCATAAAATGGACTATGCAATTTCAGGAATCCCAGAATTTTATTTGAACTGAAAGAATTAATAATTCCATTTTTAAATGAGTTTTCAGGCTTAAAGGAAAAAATAGTACAAAGCTTAATGGGCATTTCCACACTTGTACAAGCAGATAGCAGTACCATTTTATAAGGGAGGCAACTTGGATGCCTGGCTTGTTCCTTCTATCAGACCTGACTAGAAATAATAAATACAGCTAAAATTATTTGCCATGCCCTCTTCCCAGAAGACGTCTGAGCAGATGCCCGGAGAGGCAGCTGGTAATGTTTAGCACAGAAGTAAACAGAATTCTAGATCTCTGTCATACATGGATCCTTTATCAGGCATTTCACTCCTCCTGCCCAAGGCTGCTCTAGCAAAACCAGCTTTAGCTGTAAACGCAGTAGCATTCCCAGCTTGCTTATAAGCCTCTTGAGTAGCTGAAACAATCCACTAAGCCAAAAATGCCTTCTTAAAAGTTTGTCCTTTTATTTCTGCTCCAAAAAAAAGCAAAAAGTTTATACAACTTCCTGTAAGATATAGGCCTATATAAATAAAACTTCAGTTCACATTTTAGATCTCTGAAATGCAATTTCCCTTCCTTTTCCTTCTTACTGAGAAATGGCAGAAAGAGAGGAGGATAATCTCCTGGATGAACTGAATTTCAAAATTTGGCAGATGAATGGACAATGGCAGAAGAGTTTTCAGGTTACAAAACTGTCTATTTAGCTCTGAGCTAGATCTTGTAATGTGATTTTAGAGTAAGTCAAACACATTGTCAGTATGCTTGTGAAATGGAAAACCGGAACAGAGAAGATGCAAAAGGAAATTCCCCGAAACTTCAGAATCAACGTGACAGATAAAACCTGTTTTGACAAACTGAGAACACCTTTTATAAATGCTGACAACTCACGTTCATAAAAGCTAATCACCTCTTTGTATGATAACCCATTTGTCAGATTATCAATCAGGAGTGACATATTACTTCCTTGCTATCTATTTGCATAGCTTTCTTCTGTCCCCATAGATAACCTTCATTGTATACTTATCCATCACTCGATTTAAAAATAGTTACATCCTAAATTACAATAGTCTTTTGCAGACTGTCAGCCTACATGCTAAAGTCTGCTCTTTTTAAAGAAAAATCTGACAGTAAAGTCAGATTATGTCCTTTTAGCTCAATCTCAAAACCCTCAGCAGGAGTACATACATGACAGACCCCATCCGACCAGCTGTGCCACAGTATTTTATATTTTATGTAAAAGGGACAGAAGTGGAAATTCTTCGTCATCTGACACAGAGCCAGTTTGGGATTGTAGATTCACTTTCAGATAAGGTGCAATCATTTAATTTGTCACAAAATAGCTTATTTCACCCCCCTCCCCTTTTTTTTTTTAATTTGCTCTTGGTCTTCTCTCATGAACTTGTCAGACGGACATACAAAAGGTGTGAAAGTGTTAATAGTTAAGCCTGGATCTGATGATACCCAGTTCTGGATCCAGCTGCCTACGTTTTACACACATAGTGTGTAAGTGCTATGCAGTGCTAGGAGACACACAAAATCTGCAGGAGGAATTCACCTGTCTGAAGCAGCAGCTGGAGGCATGACAGGGCACCCTAGGGCATACAAAATGACACTAGTTGCCTATATTTAGGTAAATGAATCCCACCACTTCGGAGGTATATTTGATAAGTATCTATTAACTAATATAGGGACTAGACTATCAATACCTATGTAAACATGTAAACACTAAATGTAGGGATCTTAAACTTAATTCCGTATATAATGACTCAGAATGTCAATGATATACAACAAGAATCTGAGATGCTTGATTTTGTACCAAATGGTCAGGTATTCTAAAAAATAGAGGCAAAATTTAGAGTAATTTGGATATGTGAACAAAATGACAAAAATTTACAAATAACGGGGCAAAAAAAATGTAAAGATTATTTAGGCCAAAGAAATTATATAAAGAGCATAGACAATTTAGCAATACTAACATAGGCAGGGAAATAGAAGCATAGCTGGAAAACTGAGGTTGAACTATAGAGGGAAAAAATGAGCAAGAAAGACATATGACAAGTAATAATTCCAAAAAGCGTTAAGCTGCAGTAGTAGATTAAATCTCAGAAGTTTAGCTTTTTTACCCCTGCATGACTAAAGGATGGAATTCAGACGGCACTCATGGGTGAATCACATGAGAGAAATAAACAAAATAGAGATAAAAATAAAAATAAATAAAAATAAAAGAGGAGGTCCTGATAAGGTAGTGCCAGTTGTTCTGCTCACTTCCTTACTGAAAAGCTATCTACCAACACACACACATGATCCAAGGATGACAAGAGGGTTACTTGGGCAAGACTTATGAGGAAAAAGTAAACAAATGTAATTTGGCTAGGAGCAACCAAAGATCAACAGTAACAGTCTAAAGATATCTAAAGACTGTAAACACCAAGTAAACAGAACTATTTAGGGTGATGTAACTAAGTGTAATGGAATTCAACTGTGAAAGAAAATTCTGACTTGATGTTAGGGAAATATCCTAACAGAGAGGTTTATTGACTGCATCTGTGAAACAGTCTCTTGTGGAAAACGCTTAGTGCATTTAAAATTCAATTCTCTAATGCAAAAGAAGAGAACCTTTTCATACTTTGTTACGAAATACATTACACCTTTAAGGTTAGAAAGTCTTATAGTTGTTCACTGTTTATCCGTAACTCAAATGTATGGTCATGGTATATCCCTAATCCTCCTGGGCAATATTCCTACGGCAAATAAAATTATTCCTGTGAGGCTACAGAAATGTTAGCAAATGTCTGATGTTCTTGAATTTAGTATTTTAGCCTTTGTTGGAGAAACTGTGTATCACTGAACATCTTTGCCCTAGGTCTTGCTTCCTTCCTCCATCAAGAAGTTTCTTTTCTGCTCTCTCCCCGCAAAAACCCTCCTGAACACTTTTCCGTGCTTTCCGTACTCATCTGTCTACTGCTCTTTTATTCCTGTCCCTCTGGACACACTGAACAGACAGCTGGTACTCTCTTTAGACCATGTGCCTTCCTCATTTCTGCAGGGTTTTCTTCAAGTTCACAGTTCCACTGGTACCTCAGGAGACCAAGTGGCGGGTCATCTCCGCTCCCCTACATCTCTTACGTAGCAAAGGGCCAGTACAAGGACTTCTTATGTTCATCTACTTCCAGAGCATACCAGGACTGTCTCAGCAACGATGTCCCTACAGCTACATATATTAAAACATGAAAATGAGGGTCAGGTTCAGCAATGGATCACAAGGTTAAATGAACGCAGCTTTTGCCCTCCCACCTTCATTTGAGGGGAAGACTCCTGACCAAAGAATAGCTAACCCATGAACATTATTTTGGAATAGTACAGAAAATAGTTGCTTAGTGCCCTGGGTTCCCTTGGCTATTTTACTCTTCCCTTGGATTACATCTCCTTCCATTGGCCATTCCACCACGAGCCGAGGCTTTCATAACTCAGCTCTACCAACCCTGCCCTTTCCCTGAGCCCAACACTAACTGATAAACAGGCACATGGGTGCTAAACACACACAGAAGAAAAATCCCAACAAGATTATTTAACACAAGGCCATGAAGTATGTCTTCAAGAGGTTCGTTTTTGGTTTTTCCAGATCAGACAGCATCATTTAACAGTGCATTATCAACTGAAAGTTTCCTCAGAAATGTAACTGCAGAGCTTTTATCAAGTTAAGTCCCCATATAGATCATCCAATGGCCATAGGTAATGCATATGTGAAACTACTACTCATTTTTTTCTTCACTGTTGAAATGACTGGCTATTATACAAAGTTCATAAGAAAAGACTCAATCTTCATTCAGCCAACAAATATGAACAAACTCTAGGCAGCATAGCTATAAAATATTCTGCATTTTTTAAATAGGTATTGGAATAACCCAAAATTATTTTATTATGTGAGACTTTTGATATGTTTTGAACTGTCCATCTGGATATATCAGTAAAGTCAGTCTCACCACATTATTTTAAACTGTTTATTGCTCACAGACACTGTAAAGAAAAGGCAAATAGTTCTAAACTTACATGAATGAAACTAATGGTATACTGGAAAATTCCCCAGACTTGTCAGCCATGTGGTTCAAAACTGAAAAACATTTTTCATTTATTTCAACAAACTGATAATCTATCCCCCTAACCTATCCCCTACAAGTGATTGCTGCATTCCCTTTTTTTTTTTTTTTTAGAATTTTTCCTAGAGTTTTTCCTCAGTATGTCTAGAGTATCCTTTGGAATAAAAAATTGCTTTGTGACCACACAGTGAGGCCGCTGAGTATTCTCCAGGCCAGTAAACACGCCAGCTGTTGCTTTCTGATGAATAATGCCCATTAAAATAAGATCCCAATGAGATCCAAATACTATTTTTTTTTTTACCATTATCCTTATTTACCAGTGCTATTTCTGCTGACAGAACAACTTAATCATTTCAGGTCAGGACTGCAGTTTTTGACCAAGAGGAAATGTATTTGTATTATTGTTATTAAATTTCTAATTTCTCCAGCTATTTCAACAGATCCTTTGTATATATATCAAAGCATGTAAAACAGAGCTGGTGATTAAAGCAAAAAAAAAAAAACCCTAAAATCAAAACTTTTTTTTTAATTTAAGAAATATATGACTTTGATTCATGCTTTTGTTCATTTTTCCCAAACATTATGGCAAATGACTTTGCTTGGGGAACACGTAAAACAAGCAGAACAATTATTTTATGGTATTATTGATCATATTCATGGGAATTGGTTTAAATTTTTCCAAACTAAAACTAACTATAAGTGTTAGAAACATATAGCCAGCCCACAAGCAATAACCTTTTTTTTTCTTGTTCCTTTAAAAATCAATTGCATATAGTAATATGGGCAGCTATCCTGTTCAGAGAAAATGAATACCAGATAGGCAAACTGGAATAAATTTAGAGAAGAACATAAAAATGTTTTTGGGAACAGAAAAGACTCACTTTCCAGGAAAAGCTTTTCATGCAAAAGCCACTTGATCAACCAAGGCTGACTAGAGACAGCTACCTACAAGCCTGTGCTGTCTGAATTGATAGCTTTTTTTCCAGCATCCCCCAAGGGGATGTAGTTAAAGAGATTCAAATGAGTAAAGTCATCTCAAACAAGGAAAATCACTGACAGCATAGATAAACTGTAAAGTAGCATTAGCAAAAGAAAGTGTATGCAAAAGGTCTCTCCCATGGTTCATGGCTAAAAGCAACACTGGAAAGCACTCAAGAATCTACTGTAAGGAGCAATAATACACTGGCCCGAGCTGCAGATGATCTAATAGGTTTGCAATTACGTCCTTACAAAGAACAAGTGCAAAAAATCACATTTGATTTTTGAGAAAGATAAAACTAAAGGATTTAACCGGCAGTCCTTTAAAACAACATTACCTTCTGTTCAGCAAAGTTTAACATTTAACTTTAATCTCTCTCTCCACTAGCAGGGTGTGTTGATTCTAGTTGATTCTATTGTAACTGCCTGAGGTAGTTTTTTTAATCTTTTCCATGTTCGCAGAATGCTCATCTTTGCATACTATGACTCACTTGCAGGAAAACAAAGAAAAAATAAAAGGAACAAAAAAGAAAAAAAAACAAAATCAGAACTGGTAGACTATAAATATATAGAAAGCCTACAGAATTAATTTATTTCTTCTCTGTAATTCATGGTGTTATGTTTCTGTGCTTATGGGAAGACATGTGGCACTGAACTGGAAATCTGTTTTCATAAAAGTATGAAAAAGATTCCTTCTGAATAAGAGATTCCTTCTAAACAATAGACTCCTTCTAGAACAATTCCGATTGCATTGTTACTGGACACTTTGAAATAAAATCTTTATCTCTTCTTTTAGGAAAGTGATTGACACGTCTCTGCAAATAGCCAGGTGATTCTGGCTTCCTCAGACTACACATGGTATGTATACCATATAATTTATTTTTCACAGCACCAAAATTATCTGGATTGAACAAAGTTCTGCTATGCTTATCCATATTACAGCTCCACTTGTAACACTTCCCATGGTCAAACTGTGATGGCCAATGTCCCCCATGTCTCTGTACTGAAGGACTGTACTGTTCTTCTGAAATTTAAGTGCCGTCAATAAACAGCTGACTAAAAAAGTTATTCTGTTTGGATCACACTCCCCCAGCTCAGTTTCCACCTTTTCCCATTTTAAACCTGTGTTTTCATGATTGAACTGAGATTGCCAGTGCTATAAAATACTGATTCTGGCCAAAGACGGCTGTCTCTATCGCTGGTTCAAGAACACTTTAAAGGCAATGGCGACCAAAATCTGATTGGAACCAAAGCAAAAGAGTAAAAATTCTGAGTTCAGACATTTTAGATACTGGAGACGGAATTATACACTAGAGACCATAACAGGTCTCAATATACCAAGCCCTATCTTTTAAAATAGTATTATTTCTAAAAGAAGAAGAAGAAAAAGGTAAATTCCCTGATTCCAGTTGCTATTTTTCCCTCTCATACAAACTTTGCTTTCAAAAGGAACAGTCACAGTTAAATCAAGCATCTGCTGTCTATAAGAAAAGGCCAAAATGTAACTTATCAACAAAATAAGAGAAATGTGAACATTTTATAGCGTGCAGCATGGAGCTTTCTCTTTCTAACTGACAATATTTATTACTCTTAAAACATACGCACTTCCAAGTAAGCATAAATCTCACTGTTTCCATCTTTAGCTGACACAGAAACAGAATGTATGAAAAATTCTTAACAAAAATAGAATGTGAGGTGTTTTTATTAGGCCATCAAAATTGACAGGTGTTGCCTTTTTAGCAGGAGGAACTACTAACATTGGTAAGCAAGCACAGATTTGGGAAAGATCCATCATTAGCTACAACATCAATCTTTCCAGGGGACAGAACAATTACTAAAACAGAGAACTAGGCTGAAAGGTCCAGTCTAGCTCTTCGCTGCCCTTCTCTGAAGTCTGTCTAGTTTGTTAAGCATGATAAAATAGCTCCAAATAAGTGAACCCTGCTAAGTCTCACTAAAAAAACATGGGGTGTTAGTTCCCCTGTTCATCACCCATGGCTCTTGTCGAAATGATTGTTGTCTTCTCTGCACACTTCCACTTAAACTTTTGAGTGTTTTGGGTCATCTTGTTCAGGTTCCTCTCACCAAGAGCACTCCTAGAGAATGGCTCATGACCAAACTCATAGGCATATGCAGTTACTCACTTTCACTGCCTTTTTCTTTCTTTCTTTCGTTCTTTTTTTCAGCTCTCTACAGTCTGGTAAGATAAAAACATCCGAGGAACTCAAGCATATGATTTACTCCTCAAAATAAAAACAAAAAGGCTACAACAAAATAACAATTTTAAGTGTTTCTATGCACTTTTCTTTCCATATTTTGGTATTCATGTGCCCGGCATATAAATAGTCCTCTTTTTAGAAAGAAAGTTTGAATGCTGCCTGCTGTCTTTCACTTTTATTTTTTAATAAAGTGATACAGTCTAGTAAGTAGTAAGTCACAGAATACAGAGGCTGCAGGTTCTCAATCCAGCCTTGCCCAAGAGAGGAGTTGGTGGGGTCAACAGCTTAGCTGCTTCCAACAAGATCCAGAGATCTAATATATTTCTAAGTGAAAATGCTGACTATTCTTATATATGTATTTATTTTATTACAATTTTATCACAATGAAAACATGTTAGTCACGAAGGCCAGTCTAACCATTGCCAAATTGGTCATTTTTATTTCAGGGACATCTGTTACTCATCTACTTTCTTTTGGTCTTTATCATTCATACAAATTCAATGCCAGCTTAAAAAGCACAGTCTAGGGTGAGAGAAAGATAAAGACATTTTTATGACATGTTTTAGCACATAACGTGTAGTACTGCAAAATATTTGTATGTTTAACATTACATAGAGCTACATATTTTTATTGATTATTGCTATAGGACACAGAGCAAAAGAAATTAAATGATTAAGCCTAAATATGAGATGCAATCCTTAAAACAAAATGGTCAGGATTTTTCCTGTCCTAAACAGAAAAACCTAAATCAAAAAATCTAAGCAGTAAAAAGATCAGGTGATAACTGCTGTGAAATGACATAAGGACCAACAGGAGCACTCTGTTTTCTGCTTTAAAACAGTGCCTAATCTCTTGCAACCATATTCATGTATTTTTGACTGAAATAAAGAAATTGTTATCAACACGTTCACAGACTCATTACATTTAGATGGAGCTTAAACTACATGCATAGTTTCATAAATTGGCAACCTAATCATTTGAATTTGAGACTCTGATATGAATAATACATGTCTTTCTTCCTGTTAGTTTACAGTTTCAATATATGACTGAGTTTTTAGTACTCACAGGCTTACCATCTGGACCAGGCTGTCCAGGATAACCATGATTCCCAGGCTGCCCAGGGTCGCCCTATAAGGATATAATATATTAACAAAGGACATGAGACAGCAGTTTAACATTAGCATAGTGCTACCTTAATCATAATCCTAAAGCAAACTGTGGCTGCAAAGAGTTACCTGCCACTGTTCCTACAGCAAAAAGCAACTCATAACCAAAACCACCCGGGAAAGTCCTCCAGGATGCCTTGCACAGGACATGGAGACATGGGCCTGCACACAGGGTCACTCTTGCACATCGAGCCCTTGGGTTCACATGCTTTCAAGCTTTTCAGCATCCTCAACAAGAGAAGTAAAAACAGTTTTCACTAAAAAGGTGAAAAATTCTCTATTAAAACCTTGTTACTCTAGCAGTTCTCCTCTGAGCAAAACTTCCATCTCTTTACCAAGGATTTGGCAGAGTCTAGTTCTTACAGCCAAAAAAATGAGAAAGCAAGAGTTGGGATTCAAATCTGTTAATAACAAGCTCCTGACTGCGCATTTACTTCTTTGTTGTTTTTTTTTTTATTAAAAAAAAGGAAAAAAAAGGAAAAAAAGTAATTACTTTGTAATTCTTATAAGATTATTTTAGCAATTATATTGATAGGTGATGATCACACTAAAGGAAAACAAAACCCTGTTCCTGAGACATCATGTTTATGGTAAGAACATAGCTTCCTATTCAGTATATCCTCTTAGTGTATTTATGTCCTCTATGTTTAGTTAACATAAGGACTTAATTTGTGACCAAAAAAATCCAGCGAGATTTGACTCATAAGAGCCTTTTGCTTCTACAGGAGATTAAAGCCTGTTCTTCAGCCCAATCCATGATGAGGGGCTCAGCACCATTACAGCTTCAGAATCATCACAGCCAGGGAGGACACAGGAAGGGAACCACCAGACTGGCTCACGGGGTGACTTCACATACAAACCACAGATGATGTCTTATGATGAATGAAATGGGAAAGTATATGGAATAATGTCTCTTTACAAATGTCACAGAACATCAGCAGTTATTATAACTCCAGCCATACTAAAAGAACTAACTGTTTAGTTAGAAAGCCCGGAAACTTACTTTGGGGCCTGGAGGTCCTTGTTTTCCTGGCGGGCATATGCAGGGGGCAGGTGTTGAGCCTACATCACTAGGACCATTCATACACTACCAAGAGTGAGACCAATCATCAATACACATGCCAAAAATATACAGCAATTACAACATTACACCAAGCAGATCCTCCTTAGCTTGCACAGGTCTTGGCTTTCACACATTTGCTCTGCTGGAACTTCTGCTCATCTGAATGTTTCCCCCCTAACAACTTTGAACGCACAAATTCATCACTTTAATCCAGAAGAAAAATAAATAAATAATTAACTCTATTGGGTTGATTTCTGAAACTAGCTTTGTTCTTCCACAATTATTGTATTAAATTTTGGCAGTTTTCAACCTGCCAACATGCGAAACGGTTCTCCTAAACTAATAGACAGTTATCATTTGCTGGGTGACCAAAAATGCACGTATCACTATTTAAAACTTTTAAAAAGAACCTAATAAATGTTACTCAGAGCAAACTGACCACAACTGATACTGAGATCAGCATTTTATCACATGAGACAAGTCTAGAAAGAACTCAGAGCCCAGGTGTCCCACCTCCTGGACAAGTGTCCCTACCATTAAAGAAACAAGGGACATGGCTGCTGCTCTCACGCGCTCCCATCAGCTCCCAACCCCTGCCCAGAGCTGCCTCTCCTCCAAAAAGCATTAACTGACCTGACTCCAGTCTATAAACCCTAGCAAATAATAGCAGCAATAAACCTTGGCACACTGTCACCCTCTGCAGATATTTTTTTCTGAGGGATCTACTTCCCTCCATGGATGTCACAAGAAACTTGGGTGTTTTATGATAGTCATGAAGGGGGAGTGCAGAGAAGAAAATTGCTAAAGACAAGGAATTGAAGTCCCTTTTTATTTTGAGGTCGGGCACTCAAAATCTAGGTGCATCGGGACTGAATTTATACATCAAAGGTAGAATTACTGAATCCTCTTTCACACAGTAAGTGCTTAGAACTACGTAAAGGCAGAAAGTAAAGAATCTAGGGTGTAGAGAAGCAGATTTGTATTTATTTTCATATTCACTTTCTAGAACATTTTACTCGGATTTTCTATATGATGCAGACATTTTACAAGCTTCTCTGAATGCAACACAAACTCAGGGTCAAATAAGTGTTCAAAATACAAATTCATGTTTTATTTGAAACAGCACCAAGCAGGAGTGGAGTTACCAGAGTGGCTAAGAGAACTATTATATTAAACCTTCATATTAGGACCCATTCACAGGATTACATGACGCAGGAACAGCTACCTGACTCTGCATATCCCCATTCACTTTGCAATAGCATCCAGCCCTGCAAACAAGACCAGTTGAATTGAAAAAAAAAAGGACCATTTATGCTAACAAACATGGGTTTCTTCAGAAAACTGGGTTTGAATTTGCATATTAACTTGTGTTCAATTCATGAAACTCTAGAATTTTAAAATTTGGCAAACCTCTGTTCGTTTTTCAAAATAGAGCATATCTTCCCTATAATAAGCTTATTGAAAGTCAAATACTACCTTAAACTGAGTGAGCAGTTTAGAATTGAGCCTACCTCTCCATTCTGAAACAAGAAAAAACACAGTTTAAGAGAATAGCAATATTTGTAATAAGCAAAATACATTCATTTGCAAATGATACTAAAATCACACATAAATTTTGGGCTGTAACTGTCAAGCAATTATAACTCAAAATTTCTCACTTTCTCAAATGTATGTTGCACACTTAAGATTTTTTCAACAGGAGCCATCAGTAGCAATTTTAAAAGGAAAGGATAAAACTAAAAATAAAATTGAATGATGTAAGCATGTATACACTATATATTTAGATTTGTGTCAAGTTGTTTGCCAGGAGTAATCTCTCATCAATGAATTCCTCTGTTTATTCATTCATGTCCAAGAATGTACCATAACATGGTAAGCCAGAAAGGATGTAAAAAATCAAAATATAAGAAATGTACTATAACATTACAAAACTTTGTGATCTCAACCTGCATCCAGCATCTAGGAAAATACATGGCAACACAGAGGAATGGCTGTTTTTTTCCTGACTTGTTTCCTGTATGATTGTATGAAACTGCTATAAACTGAAGCCAGTTTTCTGGTATCTGCAATATCACAGAACGATGCGTCCCCAAATATTTCAGCATGCCTACCCTGAAATGGCCTTACTTATTTAGGAATCCCTTTACTTGCACCATGTACAGGAGACTGATGCAAAGAGTCACCATGGATTTCACACACAGCCAGTGGAGAGAGGCAGGTTCCTCTCCATCCCACCTACATATTAGGCAGCCTCTAGACATTATTTTCCTCCATTATTTTAGGGAGCTTAAGACAACTCTGCACCCTGGGACCCAGGTAGCAGGGGTGAATTAGGCCACATGTAGCACATACAGGCCCTGCTTAGTTTCAGAACTCTTGACACAAACATAGTCCCTCAGAATATAACCACAACCCATATATACCTTGCTGCTTTTTTACCTCCTCAGAGAGTATCCAACATATTTATTTTCTGAAGAATTTCAGCCCAGAATTTTCATGGGTGAAGGCCAAATTTAATTTACAACAGGAAACAAAATTCAAGTGGCAAAAGTCAACCTTTTTGCTCTGGCTTCTTGTCAAAATGCAGAAAATGACAGGGGGTTGAGTGTTTATTTTCTATAACCTCGTTTTTTTCATCTGTTTACTTTCCATATTCTATATGATATAGGATATCCTATAAAGATATGTGGGGCAGTCAATATGTGGGTCTTAATATGGGTACTATACTGTATGATTGATTATTATGGATAAACTGGTCCTCATTAAAAGGAAGCAAGACAGGTTGGTTCTGGATTTATGTAACAGTTGACAGAGAAGGAACTATCTGCATGGTGCAGACTCACAGGTTCTGCTGTCGAGCTCACAAAATCATCCTAATACTAGGCCAAGTCAAAACATGTAAATATGGTTTTACATACTAAGATACTGGTGTCCAATTATCTTTAATTCTGTTCTTTTCAGACACCACACAAAGGCATTTTCAAGGCAACTGCACATACAAAATAATTCTTTGTATTTTGAAAAGGCAGTTGACTACTTTTGAAAATCTGTTCACATGTGTTTTATATTTCATTGCATAATTGCAGGAAAAATGTTTCTGCTAAAATAAGGCTCAGAATAGACAAGTTCTAGGTCATTAGAATGATGTTGCACAGTAAAAAGCATTTATGTGCAGGAACTAAATCAATGTATTGTTACATATTTTAAAAATTCATTATCAATTTAGCTTTAAATAGTGATTTGGAAAAAAAGCCAACAAATCCTCAGAAAGTCATCTATCATACTCACAAATCCTGGGATCTCACAAACTGTTTCTCGGTTATTTTGCTCTGGGTCACAGTAGATTCGCAGTTTTTGTAAATCAAACTGTAATTTGAAACATAAAAGACTTTTTAAAAACATCTTAATTTGTCTTTAAAAACCTAACATCAACTACATTTAAGCTATACCCTTCTTAAATTGTCAGCAACAGGCATAAAAAATGAACAAGGAATAACAAAGCAAGAGAAACTGGAAGCTCTGTGAGTCCAGTAGAGTTAAATACCAATTCAAGATATAGAAGCATTTTTACTAATGCTCCTCATAATGATTCTTATATACAATAAATTACACTGTAACAAAAAATTTTAAAAGGAAAATAATCACTTCAAAGTTTTGTTTTCTGCAATAATGGAAATTAGTGGCCCTAATCCTTGCTAATAAAACAAAATATGCACAGCACAAAACATAAGTATATGCATAAGTTTATCATCGTTATACTGGAAAGCAGTTAAGCCTGCAAGATCCTAAATACTTAGAGAACACTTGCAAATTATCACTGGAAAACATCTGATCCAGAGCACTTGAAGACAACCAAAATTCACCACTTTTGAAGATTTTTTTTTATTACTGCAAATTGGTTTTTCTAGCCTATTATGAAATCTCAATTCTGTCAGATTCTTTGTATTGGATTCTTTGGATCCATCTCCAACATGAATTTCAAAATACCTTGTAACCTGAAAGGCGTCATACAGATTCATTACAATAACTGTTTAAATAGATATATGTTGGCAAATTTTGACGGTTAATGGCTCACAATGTGTGTCAGAGAGACTGAGAAACTGTAGAAATGAAATAACTTTTTTAGATTATAGAAATTATCATGAAATATAAAAATGCTCCCTGGTACAGATTTTCTAATTTTCTTCCAGGTCGCTGCCTGAAGTGGATCTTTTGCAATTCTACATTACTAAAATGTTTTCATTTTTAGTTTAGATAAAGTATTTTGATCATAACATTCCCTGAGAGGCAGAATTAATGGAAATCTAAAATTCCCATCTCACACC
The DNA here is from genome assembly GCF_059628265.1 of Tinamus guttatus. Classification (NCBI taxonomy): domain Eukaryota; kingdom Metazoa; phylum Chordata; class Aves; order Tinamiformes; family Tinamidae; genus Tinamus; species Tinamus guttatus. The sequence continues at coordinate 7,515,633 of NW_028288917.1, forward strand.
TACCTAAGGGGGTAGGAAAACAGAAACTGAACAACAACAAAAAAAACAAGAAACCACCACAAGCAGCCTAAAACCCTACCATGCACAAAGCTATTAAAATGCAGCACATGCGATAATTGTGCACTAATGAAAAGAATATATGAGTTGATTCATTACAATTCTGAAATCTCTGCTTGCCTTGAAACAAATGTCTGAAGGTCTGCAAGAAATCTGCCACAATACTTAACTTTTTTTTCTTGCAAAAAGATATTTTTGAGTACTAATTATGTTTCTACCGGACAGGCTGAGTAACAGAAAGTGTCACCCAAGCTTTCTGTGCACATAGAATATGATAATAATAGATCTGAAGCCTGGCTAAAACAAGCAAAATGAAGGAGTAACTGACTGAAGGCCGCTTACGAGAGTTAAAGACGATGATGAAAAACATATTAATTGACTCTAATGGCAGCAGGAAGCATTAAGAAATTTAACAGTAGAGAATGAAAAAAGTTTAGCTTTCAAAACACCTAAAAATAACACCCATTTAAGCAATTCTGTTATTTCTCAGTATTTCCTCAACGATTCTGATAATTACTAATGTCATTACTACATTGCTATAAACAAATCATAAGAAATTAAAACAAGGAAATATTTAGCATGTGTCTGGGACACTGTCAATGTTAGAGTCTTCATCACGTGCATTTTCCCATACAACCTGAAGATTTTACCAATTTTTTGGTGGCTCCATTAAGCGGAAGGCAAAGGGAGCTTAAGGTGCTCAGGAAGAGATATGAATTTCTGTAAGGACTCTTGCCAGGATCCCTTCCAGCACTGCAACCTCACACACAGCCACTGGCACACACCAAATATTGGCAGTTTGACAAAAATTGAATTTATATGCCTTGCACTTTCTTGATGGACAGTGATGAGACTGGTGCTTCTTGAAAATGCTGCTCTCTCACTAATGTCCCAGCATAACCCCATACACTGACACAAGGAAATGTGTGTGTGTCACGCAGAGAGCAGATCCCCTGTTTTGAGATACCATCCCCAAATTTAGGGAGGCACATGGCATGAAATTAATGATGTCACAGCACAAACAGATACGCCCTGAACCAGGCCAGACCAGTTCAGCACTCCAACTCCTCCTGACAATTCCCAGTAATTTGGAGAAATATATTTTCTTCCTTTCCGGTTAATTAGTAAAATGTTTTATATTCAATGTCCACTCACATTAGAAGAGTAAGTTCAGGAAAACATAAGGTTCCAATGACAAAGTTAACCTGCAGCAGGATTGCTGAATTAGTGAGATACTGAAACTCTCATGTTTTCAATGCATGCTTACCTGTACGGTTTCCTCCTTCCCAGAATATTTTCCAATCTGAGTTAGGCCACTGATGTAAATACCTAAAACAGGATGTAATGGCTCCCTTTGAATTTCTTGATCATCTATATATAAAGTTACAAATTCTTCTGTTACTAAGAGACGAATTTGATGCCAGCCTTCATCAAACAATGTCTAAGAAAAGTGAAGAAAATAGAAATGCTTGAAACAAAATATCTTCAATTTAAACTACTGTAAAACTTCATTCCAACTCTTAGTCTGCCTGACTGTGCTAGAGACAATCATGTTTCTGGCTCTATCATGCAAAAATATTCAACTGCATACACAAAATAAGGATTAGTCAGATAGATAGTTAAACCATAACTGAGAATAAAATAATTGCTAATATTTGGTCACTATTTCAGATATTTTTAACTAGCATGTATTTTTTAGCCTATGATCCTGAACATGTTAAAATCTGTATCTTGTTTTTCAGCAGTGTCACAGCATTTCATGCATTTGAGACCTTCAACCACAGTAAAAAGAGAACTTGAAACTCTTGAAACTCTTTCAAACCTAATCTGTTCTGGAAAAAAACTTATGATATTAGCAGAAAGAATCACAAATACTACAATAAAAAAAATCAAGTATCACAGTCATCCTACAGAACTTGTTCTCTTTAAAGATAAGATTTAGTCTAAACAAATAACCTAGCATGTCTATACAGGAGCAGAGAATAAGGGATATCTGTAGAGAAATGATCACCTGATCGACCATATGAATGAAACTCAGCATGGAAAGAAATGCCATCTTCTTGAACCTATTCATTAATTAAAAATAAAGTTTTTTAAATCTAGCGATTTTGTCCTGATACTTATCTTTCATATAGCTACACTGATTTGAAATTAATTCCATACAAGGTTGGTATACCTAAGAGTAGCTGAAACATACACATGCCCGTACATTTCATAATTTTTTCACCTTTTGTAGGCATAATTAGAAACTAATCTTACTTCCTGTACTTTAGTACACACTCTAAGATAATATCTCTGCCTCTATGTTATTTTGATTTGTAGACTGGTATTTTATGTATTTATAAATACATAAATAAGGGCCAATAAGGAGGGCCATTCATACCTCATTGTGAGGTAAAAATAAACAAACCAGAATATAAAACATTTTCCTAACAGAGTAGACGTGATAAATAATCATAAATGTTCAACAAAAAGGTTCATTAAAGTACTAGTGACATAATGTGTTTAGAGGGACATAGCCCTAAAAAGGGGTGAAGAATTATTTTTCTTCTCAGTAATCATACATCCAAACATGGAGAAACAGGATAGGGAAAGAAAAAAAAAAAAAAAAAAAGCAGGCTTCTTTGCAGGTTGAAGTTCATTGATACCTGGGACCACAGGAATAAAATTGATTTTTTTCACTGGGAAAACAAACAATTTCAGACTGACTTGAACCCAAAATTTCTCAGGATTTCTAGTAATTCAAATTAAAAAAAAAAAACTCACATCAAAAAATAAGGCAGAGGAAATTTTGAAAGAAAATTCTCTATTTGTTAAGCAAAGAAAATACCCCCTTTACCTAAAGCTGAGTATTTAAGATCTTCTCTGGGACAGCTGAGGACTTGCTAAAACTCCTTCAGCCTGATTTGAAGGAAACAAATCCAGGCCAATGTTTCCCAGAAACTAGAAACCACTTGGGACACGAAGTATTCTAGGGGTAAATTTTTCTCGTGCTTTTTTTCTGAATTGTGCCTCTTACTTCACTTAAAAAATACTCCCTAAGGTAGGAATGGGAAACTCCAGGCTCTGTATTCCTGTGCTGCTCTGTCCTCATGCTGCTGCTATAGACACAAGATTCCAGACACTCATTCTCCTTCCCTCTGCGTCTGTCCTGCAAGTGAGATAATCTTTCTCACAGAGTTGCACTACTTCATTATACTTCCCAGATAGGATGGGAACTTACAGATTGGGGAACCAAAATGTTTTGGACAAAGGAGGGAATCCCTCTGTCACTGGAGATGAGTTGAGAGAAGAAAAAAAAAAAAAAAAGAGTTGAAAAGAATTACTATTCCACAGAGCACTGGACAAACCCAGATCGAACTCTCACAAGCTGCTAACCTGCCTTCTAAAGAAGAAATTAGCTCCTTTCATCATGTTTTTGACTTTTTTTTTTCTTGATATGTATTTTTAAGGAATTTGGAAGCTTAATAAAACCTCTCTCAAAAAAACAAAATATTTTGATTCACATTTCCTGGTTTCTATATCAAGACAAATTATACTTTTCAGTTATGTACGCTTCAACGCATTATGTTGAGATATAAGCTGTGTGCAAACAACTGTGACCCTGCGTGTGCAGGGGGGTTGGACTAGATGATCTCTAGAGGTCCCTTCCAACCCTAAGCATTCTATGATTCTATGATTCTAACTCTAGGTCACCTTCACAGTTACCTGTCGAAAAACTGCTGAATAGAAAGCACCTGCAAAGAGTTTCCATGAATGAGCTCTGTGGACACTAAGGAAAAATGGATAAAACACCCAGCATCTAGCATCTGTATTTAAATGCCTAGGTAGCCAAGTATGAGATCATACTTAGGGAAAAAAAAAAAAAAAAGGAAAAATCTACAAGTATTCCAGCGGGATGTCAACCTACTCCTTACCTTCACACGAGGTTCAGCAAAAGTAATAACCTGAGTTCCATTTATTAAACTTGTTGTCGTGAACGACAGCGTTTTCTCTTCTCCATTGATGGTGACTGCTATCTGCGGTCTCTTATCCAGACTTAGAATTCTCCACAAATCCCATGTCTTTTTTACTTTAAACCTCTGAGTGGAAACAAATACATATGATGGAGGCAGACCTTCTGGAAACACATTCCTAAGGGAGAAGGAAGGGAGGGGAAAAGAAAAGATCACAGCTGTACATTTGTACAAATCTTAAAACACGTCTATCGTACTTTATACTAAACTTTGCACTTTTATTTATTTTTATTTAACTTCTATAAAGTTAAATACCTCGTCAATTCTGACAGATCAACACGTGAGGTTATTTCATAAGCTTTGGCATTGGTAGTTGGTATCTGAATTCTCTTTTTAACCTTTTTCTTCACACTGAGTCCTAGCAGAATGTCAAATCCTTTTTCATCTCGAGCTGCCACTGGAATTCTTGTTGGACATACAGACTCTACAAAGTAATAAAGGCAAGTGTAGTTCAAAGCATAATTAAAGCTTTCAAGAAAGTAACCCCATCTGTCTACTTTTTTTTTGTAGCTGACTTTTCAGAAAGAACTGCCAGTTAAGAGAGAAGAGATATGAAGAATCCTTAAGAAATATGAAGTCAGAATATTGAGAAGTTGTGATTTCCTGCACTTAGATTTACATACTATTTTGAATTGTGGCTAACTACTACAAAAAATACAATATAAAATATAGTATTGAATTCCTAAATACAGTCGCAAAATGCTACTAAACTCTAGCTTTCAATTTCCTTTATACACCAACAATTTGGCTTGATTCAGCCTCTCAAATGAGAAATCACACTGAAAGTGGAAAAAAGATAAAATTATTTACAACTTTTTTTGTCTTCTTTCACTCAAGATGGATTCTAATACATTTTTTCTATTATACTGTAATTCCCTTGAAGCTAGCCACACTGAACAAAGACCATGCGATACATTTTTTGTGGAAAGTAAAGTTGGCTGCACATTATCTCTGTTCAATTCTTTTTACCCATAAACAACACTAGGCAGTGGACTGAAAGAAAATGAAACTTAATGCTAAAGCCAACCTTAGTAATACCTTAGAGTAATAAATCAATGAAAGGAAAGCAAATAACTTCTCATTTTCTTAAAATTACATAAACTATTTACAGTAAGTACAATTCCACCATCCATTTCCCCTGTTTCTACAGAAAAGTCTCAGCTCAGATCGAGGACAAGGTTAGGAATACACCCAAAGACACAGTGGAGGGTTCTCTCATCTCCATGTGGAACAGCTGTGGGCTGGAAAACTCACATTTCAGTGCCAGGGAATTATCAAGGACAGTCCTGTACATTAAATGTGCAACACTGCTGCTCTTCCCTTCCTAGCTAAGCCAGAAACAGTCATGTTACTCTATTCTAGTAGGGGATACCCCAACTATGGGAAAACTCTGCTAAGGGTCCACCCAAACGGGAATGGCAATCCATCTCCATTTTCTTTTCATCACCTCAAAATGTCACCTGATGTCAAATTATAAAGATACATCAAATCTGGTACTGCAAGGGTAGACCTGCAAGAACTTGCCCTGTCTACATTATGGAAAATAAAGTATCTACCTTTCCAATGCTACAAGTATGAATAGGAAAATTCTTATTAAAAAAAAAACAATCTAACCTTTCTCACCTTACTCACATCAAAACACAGATTCAGGATTTAAGTCAGCATACTTCTTATATCAAGAAAGAATGATAATACTTTTTCAGGTTTCTTTCATGTAAATAATAAAAGCTTTCTTTCATGTAAATAATAAAAGGGACATGTAATAATATCAGAAGAATATTTTCTAAATTTATTTATTTCGAAGTTGGTCATGTTGCTATTAAGATGGATTAAAGACACTCATGTACAATAAGTCAAGGCAAGAATCTCTCTTCAGCTATCATATTAGAAATTTGGTATAACAACAAAAAATAAAAGCAGAAAGAGCATTGTTTGATGTGAGGGACATTATCCTGGATTAATGTTGAAGTAACTATTCCATCCTAATAAAAATAAGCATGAGTAAAACTAAAAATTACAAAACTATTCAAAGGGTGCATTGAAGAATTGAAGAACACTATAGAATCATAATGGTTGGAAAAGACCTTTAAGATCACTGAGTCCAACCATGGGCCCTTCAACACCATGCCTACTAAACCAGGTCCCTAAGCACCTCTATTAATCACAGCAAACTTCTAAATTGACATCTTGTTTCTTTTTCATATTTTATTTCTCCTTCTAGAATTCTGATGTGAAATCCCATTATCCAATGCAATTAACTTTTCTCAAAATCCTTCTCATATGCTTCCTTTTGAGTCCTATACTGACTATTGCTTTTAAATGCCTTCCTAACACACAACTCCTCTATATTTGACTAGAGAATATTAAAGCTAAAGAAGCCTTGGAGAGCAAAAATAAAGAAAAAAAATAAATACTTGCGGATTCCTCTAGACATTTTATTCTTTCAGATATTACTGTCCTTTCTTCACAGAATAACCAGCGTTTTTCATGCTACCATACTCTAAAATGAACAACAGTGTCCTCAAAAGAAAGACAATGGCCCTCTGTCTGCAAGGTCTTCCACATCAGTTCTAATTGCTACAAGAGTCCACAAATCTCAGTCTTCTTCTTCCAAAACAGAGTATTTCCACTCTGCTCTTATACTTATGTTAACTAAATTACAAATTTAACAACACCAAAGAGTAAAGGCTTAAAAAAAAAATCAAGTATGACCAAGACACAAGTACAAAACTTTCGGAAGTTTAATATGGTTGATCATAGGCAACTTACTGGTGCTTCAACCTTACAGAACTTCCTCTCACAAGCCAAAATGAAAGTTAACAATGTGCATAAAATAATCCACAACTCAGATATAAATTTTCCAGCTTGCTAGTCTTTGAATTCACCTGCTAATGACATTGTAGTTAGCAATGAGGCTGCCAATTGGTGCTGACTGCTCTTTGTGAGAGGCATCTCAAAATGCTAATGCTAGGAAAGAGCAGGGCATAGGAGAATAGATGCCAAGGGTCACTTAAAGTCAAATAGTAAGTATGTTTTTAAAAAAAAAATAAAAGAAATGCTATTTGGTATTTGTCATCAACTTTCACAGTTCACCGCTGGAAGAGTTGAGTTGGATGTGGAGCTGCTGGAGAGAGTCCAGTGCCAGGCTACAAGGATGATCAGGGGCCTGGAACATCTGCCCTATGAGGAGAGGCTGAGGGAGCTGGGCCTGTTCAGCCTGGAGAAGAGAAGGCTGAGAGGGGATCTGATCAGTGTATATAAATACCTCAAGGGAGGGAGTGCAGAGGACGGTGATGGTCTCTTTTCAGTGGTGGCCACTGATAGGACTAGAGGAAATGGCCGGAAACTGAAACACCAAAAATTCCATAGGAACTTAAGTAACAATTTCTTAACAGTGAGGGTGACAGAGCACTGGAACAGTCTGCCCAGAGAGGTTGTGGAGTCTCCTTCTCTGGAGATCTTCAAAATCCGCTTGGATGCAGTCCTGTGCCACGTGCTCTAGGTGTCCCTGCGTATACAGGGGGGTTGGACTAGATGATCTCTAGAGGTCCCTTCCAACCCTAAGCATTCTATGATTCTATGATTCTATGAGTCAGGGCAGGCGAATTGTAAAGATTTTTGCTGATTTTATTCTGAAAGCAAGAAACACATCCTGATGAAGTATTATGTCACTTCTTCTAAACTTTATTTAAATAAATTATTGTGCTTATTTTGAGAAATTTCTTCTAGCATGAGAGACTATTAAAAATTTAACTGAATTTAGCTGATTTCATTCTTGGAATGGTGTCTCTTTATTGTATCAGCTACACGGAATTAAACACTGCTAACCTCAACATAAATATCACCATACTTTATCGTAGAAGTCCCTGGTCAAAGTGAGAATAACTGAAAACTACTTTTCACTTTTTTGAGTGCAGAAATACAGTACAACTGAAATATGACTTGCATCAATTCTTGGTAGTAAAACAGGTACAAGATAACACTGACACATACATATTCACTGTATAACACAGTCCTTCTGAGTGACGTATTTGCTACTTTTTTTTTTTTTTTAGATAGGAAAGTCATTTCTTTACAAAGTTATCAAAAACTCAATGCAGTAATGCTGTTGGCATTCTAAAATTAAAAAGTCAAGTTTATGATGTTGGTCTTGGCTAATTCTTCGATAGAAGTCTTTCAAAAGAGAACATAACAGTTTGTTACTTTTCCAGGCACTTTTGCCAGAAGTCTCTCTTCTGGGTTTTTCAACACGTACTAGTGGAAGAACTGCTGTGCATAATGATAGGTTATCCTTCCCACTGACAAGAAGAAAAGATCAAATTGTGTTTGATTGTGCACAATTATCAGCTGCACCTGGGAAAAGGGCTAAAGTAAGCCCTATATTCTCACCACTATAAGAATTGTTCAACTGTTTCAAGTTTCAAAACTTTTTTTTTAAGGTGACTTAGGACAAACTTCCACATATTAAAATTAAACATGTACTATGTTAACTCACCCTATCTCCCCAAATGCACCTCTTTTTGTTTAACACAGAAGCTAACATTTTGGGAGAATTTCCACAAAGAACATCAAAATCAAGATGTGATCATAAAAAAAAAACATGCCAAGTGCTTTAGGTTACATTCACCAACGTGTCTGCTTGTGAAACAAAGAAATATGGGTACAGCACTACATGCTCCAAACTTATAAATACTTTATGATCATTTACTTACCTTCACAGAGTTTCTGCTTTATAACCTCTTTAATTCTGGATATTGCAATGTAATCTTCAACATAGAATACGTAGGTTGATGAAGGCTTGTTGGCAATAGCTTTAAGTTCATCCTCCTCTATTTCTGAGCCAACACCAATAGCAAATAAAGTGATTTTATTTTTCCTTGCTTCTGCTGCTACATCTTTGACTTCATCTTGAGATTTTCCATCAGTGAGAACAACTGCTATTTTTGTTAGAAATCTTGAAGATTTTGCAAAAAGATGGTCATAGGCAAACTGAATAGCTCTTCCTGTTTTTGTATTTCCTCCTAAATAATGTATGGATTCCATTTCCCTGATTAGATTTTCAGTGGATTCATGAGTTCCCAGAGGAATTTCAAGTACAGGGTAATCACTGTACTGGACAACTCCAACTTGAATAAACTTTGGCCCTATGTCAAAATTTTGTGTAATATTGACAAGCCATCTTTTGATTATTTCAAAGTTTTCTGGGCCAACACTGTAAGAGCCGTCTAAGATAAACACTAAATCTGCTGGAGCAGTTCTGCAACCTAGGAAAAATAAATAAATAAAAAATTCAATAAATAAATTTAATAAATAAATAAACCCAAACATATTTAAATGAATCCATCCATTTCAGGAAATTGTTTTTCGTATCAATTACTGAACGTGTCAGAGTCCGTACAAAACCACTGTACGTTCCATTAAAATAAATCAGCTGAGTTTATCAGCAAAAACAAGATTGTTTCACTAAGCCACACAGATTCAACTCCATATCTGAAAACCATGCCATTTTCTGGTTTTGACATTATCACCAGCAACAACTATGAAAAATTCCAGAATTTCATTCTTTAACTGGCAGTTACATTTTATGCTAGCAGCAGGGAGGAATACATATTTGTTTTTCTCGTATCTCTATTTGTCTGCAGAGGTGATAAACCCAAAACTTGTTTTTGTTAGCAAACCAAGCACACTAGGGAGGAAGACCATAATCAGAAAGAATGATCCAGAATTAAGCAGTAATATTCACTCCTGCTAACAAATATATTTTAACGGACTTCTACTACAGCTACACTGTACACACAGAACTAGTTATTATAGTATCATGAATCTCAGTTGAATGTGCTGGCACCATATTCTGTCAAAATATAAGATTATGTAATTACTTCACAAACATAATGCTCCCTCCTTAGAAAGAAGTGCATGGTGGCCTAGGCATGGATTCAGCTCACCTAACTGCAGCTGCCTAAAAATTGAGCTTTTAGACTGACTGGCCAACTATAGTCCTTGGAAGTACAGAGGCAAATCTACAGGATCGTCCTTTCCACCTTGCAGGCTCATCCTTTTCTGGAGGGAATACCTCTCTGGAAGAGCAAGTCCAAAAGGACTCTAAAAGGAACACACGTAAGTGGCACCCGTGATGCCGGTGAGACGGCGACCAACACAAGAGGTTAACTGGATCCACTGGCACATGAGGCCAGGGGTTCGGCCAAGTCCTGCTGTACATTCAGATTTGGTACAGGCTGCATCTCTGCAACTGAAAGTAGAGCCTGACTTCCTTACATATCCTCAAGCTATTCAAAACATCTTACTTCTGAAGAAAAAAGCAGTGAAAGCAATCAAGACAAAACTTTAGATCGACTGGAGTTTTCCAAGAGAATATGATCATGTTAGTCTTCTAAAGAAATAAAGATATTCCCTTCCTAAATGAGAAATAAGATACTGATGTTACTTCCACGCCACAGTGTTTTCTCCAGTACAATTATGCTGGAAACCAAATAAAAAATAATAATTAAAAAAAAGAGAGAAAACAATATACACATGGACCTGAAACTGGACACCACAAATTTAAAGCATGCTTTTTAAATTACCCTTATCTGGAATATAAACATTAAGACTTACTTGCTCTTGTTTCACCATCTTCTGCTGAGATGTAATCATGTAGTAGCAGAATTAAAAGCGTCTGAAAAAGTGTTATCATCTGTGCCATGTGTATTGTATTCTCAGAGTCTTGTGATTAGACTAGGAGGGGAACAAACGAAAAGAAAATGCAGTTACATTACCAACAAAACCCAAACTTTTCAAAACTCTATTTTAAAACAGAGGGCATGAATAACAGCCTTGAATTGAATCCAGCCCTGCCTGGACACAAGAGCAGACATGAGGCCAGCCCGCAGTTCAGCTCAGACACAAAACACGTCAGGCAGGCACCTACATCCAAAATTGGGATTTTTCACTCTCGCACCCAACAACATCCCTGTGGGAGCAGTTCCAGTTCCAGCAGTTCCAACATCCCTGCAGGACATTTTGCTGTTGTTCCCAAGGCACATGCTTCTCCGACGAGCCGTGCACACACGGAGGTTACGCTCCCGCTCACATCCACGTCACCCAACCACCAACTCACCAGCATCCTGTTCCTGCTCCTATGCCAAAATTTGGTGAGAATTCCTGCACCCAGCACTGGGAGATGTCACTGCAGCCTCAACCCACTCGCCTGCCTCCTTCATGCCAGGGAGTCTGGGACTGGTGCTAAAGGACCGCAGCCAGAAACTCAGCTCTCACGGTTCACCAGTCCCTTCCACTGCCCCCAGACCCACCATTGTGTCCCATGACCAGGATTCAGCCACATTTATAACTTATCCCATGTTTAGTTCATTAAAAATAGATTCATCATGGAAAGAGACATTTCTGGAGTATTGTTTTAGAGATCAAATTATTTCAAGACTCAGAAGAGGGAAAAAATATACTGAATCCCCATTGTATTATGTCTTCTGCTCCTTCAAGGCAACACGCTATTTTTCTGACTATATTTCATCCTCAGCTATGAACAGCCTCACAAAGGGAAAATTTACTATTCAGGTTGATTAAGTGTATTTCTATTAAGCTATGCAAGGCGGTGTATGTTCATGTAAGCTGTAGATTTGGTGCATCAGATGTCATGAAAATTACAGGGACAGAATTTAAGACTAACTGGCATATATTTTTTCATATTTTAATACCAACCTTTTACCCATCATTTTATTCGCTTTGCACTCGGAACAACATTGCCTTTGTGTTGCTTTTGCCAGGCAACTCACTCTCTTCAAATTTTATCTACCACATCTATGGGCTAATCTTTAAACCATGAACAACACACAGTTGGGTCAGTGAGCACCTAAGGAAACTTGATATCCACAAATCCATGGACCCTGATGGGATGCACCCCAGAGTGCTGCGGGAGCTGGCAGATGTCATAGCTAAGCCGCTCTCCATCATCTTTGAAAGATCCTGGAGAACAGGGGAGATGCGGGAGGACTGGAAGAAGGCCAGTGTCACTCCAGTCTTCAAAAAAGGCAAGAAGGAGGATCCAGGCAACTACAGGCCAGTGAGCCTCACCTCCGTCCCCAGAAAAGTGATGGAACGGCTCATACTGGCTGTTGTCTCCAGGCACATGGAGGACAAGAAGATGCTCAAGAGTAGTCAGCATGGATTCACCAAGGGGAAATCTTGCTTGACTAACCTGATAGCCCTCTATGATGGAATGACCAGCTGGATAGATGAGGGGAGAGCGCTGGATGTCATCTATCTCGACTTCACCAAGGCTTTTGACACCATCCCTCACAGCATCCTCCTGGGCAAGCTTTAGAAGTGTGGGATAGATGAGTGGACAGTGAGGTGAATTAGGAACTGGCTGGATAGCATTGCTCAGAGGGTGGTGATCAGCGGTGCAGAGTCTAGTTGGAGGCCTGTAGCTAGCGGGGTCCCTCAGGGGTCAGTCCTCAGTCCAGTCCTGTTCAATTTATTCATCAATGACCTGGATGAAGGCACAGAGTGCTCCCTCAGCAAGTTTGCTGATGACACGAAACTGGGAGGAGTAGCCGATACCCCAGAGGGCTGCGCTGCCATCCAGAGGGACCTGGACAGACTGGACAACTGGGCAGTGAAAAACCTCATGAAATTCAACAAGGCCAAGTGCAAGGTTCTGCACCTGGGGAGGAATAACCCCAGACACCAGTACAGGCTGGGGCCTGACCTTCTGGAGAGCAGCCCTGCAGAGAAAGACCTGGGTGTCATGGTGGACGACAAGTTGACCATGAGGCAGCAGTGTGCCCTCGTGGCCAAGAAGGCCAATGGGATCCTGGGGTGCGTTAAGAAGTGTCTCCAGCAGGTCGAGGGAGGTGATCCTGCCCCTCTACTCAGCCCTGGTGAGGCCACATCTGGAGTATTGTGTCCAGTTCTGGGCTCCACAGTACAAGAGGGATGTGGAGCTGCTGGAGAGAGTCCAGCGCAGGGCTACAAGGATGATCAGGGGCCTGGAACATCTGCCCTATGAGGAAAGACTGAAAGAGCTGGGCCTGTTCAGCCTGGAGAAGAGAAGGCTGAGAAGGGATCTAATCCGTGTCTAAGTACCTCAAGGGAGGCAGTGAGGAGGATGGTGCTGGCCTCTTTTCAGTGGTGGACACTGACAGAACTAGAGGAAATGGCCAGAAACTGAAGCATCAAAGTTCCACAGGAACTTAAGGAAAAATCTCTTAACATTGAGGGTGACAGAGCACTGGAACAGGTTGCCAAAAGAGGTTGTGGAGTCTCCTTCTCTGGAGATCTTCAAAACTTGCTTGGATGCAGTCCCATGCCACGTGCTCTAGGTGACCCTGCGTGTGCAGGGGGGTTGGACTAGATGACCTCTAGAGGTCCCTTCCAACCTTGAGCATTCTATGATTCTATGATAAATAAATAAATAAAATAAATAAGTAATTTAGGGCCAACTAAGGGCCAATTCTTTGCACCATCACTTAAAGTCTTATGTATTTAAGTATCTTGTATTTGGCTAAAAGACTTTTAACATTTCTCTCCTCAGCTTCTACTCTGTCAGTCAAGTTAGTCTTTATCACTAACATTCTTGCACTCTTTTTTTCAGTCTACTTCCTACAACTGAAATACTTTCCTTGAATAAGGACATGAATCTTACCCGTTTCATATCTTTTTATTCTAGTCATAAACTTTTATTTATACCCATAACAACCTTACCTACATATTCATTCAAAAGGTCAAATATATTTTAAAATATTTACTCTACAATAAAATGTGAATGTATGAGAGGGAGGGGGAGATATCAAGTTGTGTGTATTTACCCTTTTCTGTATGGCTAGCCTTTTTGAGTTCTTCAAAGCAGGCAAGTGGTCTACTACTATGTTACTAGTAGTACATGTTACTACTAGTTCCAAAACTCCTGAAATGCCAGAAAATAGTGTTCTCCAAAAGAGACATGCTCTGAATTTTGTTCTAGGCATACTTCTAGTGCCTCTTAGGAGAAGAAACAGGTAATTTCTCAAGAGCAGTCAAGGAGTAATGTGAAACAAATGCCATATATTTGCTGAACAGGCACTGAATGGGCATTCATCACTTTGCTGGCAAGCTGTTAGCTGTAACAACGTTCAAAAACACTTAAAGATAAACCCTTACTCCTAAAAATATAATGAGATAATAATAAACAGAACAGTAGCAATTTCAAAATCAATTCCTGGTAGGTTCTTGATCTGTTTTTCCCAAATAGAAGACGTGCCAGAAAAGCAGTATACCAATTTACTGTGGCTTTTCAGAGCTTGTTGTGCTTTTCCAACTGCTTAGAAAGTCCTTCCGTAAAGACAAGGAAATTCCTCACAAACAACTTAGGAGCTGTTTTCAGGTTCCAGGATATGCTACTACTAACTAAATGAGAAAATATTAATAATGCAAATGCATAACTATTATGCTACCAAATATCTCTTTTAGAGGGTCTAAGACCTTACTTTCTTGTTCATAGTAGCTTACAAATGGTTGAGAAACCAGCTGAAGAACTTGGGGTCTAAGGACGTTATGTCATACCGTTCCAAAATAGAAACAAGCAACCTACATAGAATCTGAGGTGACAATTTCATTCAGGTAGATTACATAGTAATTTTTCCATCCCAGATATTTGAAAAAAGATCTGTTTATACTATGAACTCAAATGTTTAAATTGCAGGCAGGTAAGGTTTAAAATATAGACGGTAAAGTAAGCGATTACATCGGAATAAGCTTTCGCTTGGCAAAAATCAGGCTCCAGCTCACACTTCTTCAGTAAAACAAAAAAGCCAGTAAAAGAATTAGCAGAACGTGCATGTCTGATATTCTCAATTAAACTCTATTCCCTCCACAAATCACTTTTTTTCCCATTTCTATTTGTGAGAGTATTTATGTATTTCATTAACAGCAAAACCTGAAAAAAAGAGATAGTAGACTTAAGAAGTTAATTATAGCTATGAAGCCAAATAATTATTCCGTTCTCCAAACCAGACTTGTTAACAAAAATCAAAATTAAAGGGATAAGCTCAAGGCTTAAGCCAGAAGCCTGTGAGGATTCCAGAAATTAGACAGTTTGCAATTTGCTCTGAAGAGAATTAATTATATAGCACTGACATTTGAGTGGTTTAGAGAGATGCCAAACCAACAACGCTAGAGACCAAACTTCTGCATCTTCTCTACCCAGTAGTTAGAGCAGAGGCGAAAGAAGAGTTATTGACACTGCTTACAGAAAACACTTGCCAAAGTGCTTCAGTGTTCCATAAAGGGGCCACCATCAATATGAGCCCAGGACTCCTCCATTCTGACTAAAGACAAAAATTCATCACTGTTGATCACATCCTTTCCCTTCCCATGGTTTCTAAGAGAAGAACAGAGAAACCTGCCCCTGCAGTGATCCACCAAAGTGCCCTCTGCTTCACTCTATGCCCCTGGGAGCTCGGCTGAGAAGCTGAGCTCCTCACACTGACTTTCTGTTGCTGGCATTGTACGGACAGTGGCACCAGCTTCCCGACCTGCTACAAGGCACGGGGACCCTAGGTTTCCCCAGCACTGAGCAGGGAGAGGGATGTGCTAAATTTAAACAGCTAAATTTAAAGCAGCCAGGATCTATCAGGTGCTCATTGAGACAGGATGTTGGGTTGGGTGGAGCTTCAGTCTGACTCAGTATGACCACTCTTCCAATCTCAACTGCAAGCTTTTTATCTTGCTATTTCACATGCCACTTTGACAGAAAAAAAGGATGCTTGGAATGAGTGAAAATGGCTCCCCTGGGTAAAATGGTCTGACTTGCTCAGGGGGATCCCTGAAGACTGAAGCAAGCAGAGCTAGCACACTGCTATTTCTCTCTCCTCACCAAAGGGACAAGAGAAGGAGGGTCACATCGAGCTCGCTCACACCAGCCAATACATTGGGAATACATGGTCAGAGACTGGTATGTTGGGAGTTTTTCCAATGCACGTTCAGTCTTTAACTGGAATAAAAGGAAACTTCACTGGGATTTGAAAATTAATGACTTCAACCCATTGACTGGATGGCTTCATCCTGCAACTGGATGGCTTTCTTGATGCACTTTTGGGTACCGTAAATCTGCAGTGCGGGAGTTTTTGTGCCAGCAAGGTCACCCAACAACTTAGACCGGGAAGGAGACAATTCAGTTCTCCACACAGTGGACACCTGGTGCAGTCACTAATGCAGCAAATGACCTCTATTGGGCTTTGCAGCATGCAACTCCCAAAATAGTATTGCTACCCAAAAATGCCTAGAGGTTGAAATGACAACAGTGCCACCTTTATGCGTGCACAGCAAAAGAATCTCACATCCAAATGAAGTGTTCAGTGGGAAATTAAGGTGCCTAAACAGCTGAAGAAGTATTTCCACTTTGCATTTAAGCAGCATCTTTTGTATCTCAAAAGGGAGTCTACCAATAAAGTCCTTCCACACCCAGCTGTCCAGTGCCCAGATGAGTGTATCACTTTACTCTTCCTAGAAATACTTTCTGAAGAAACTTTCCATTTACAGCAACTTGGAATCTTTCAGAATCAAAAATATTTGCTCTTCAGTGCAGTTTTGTCACTATCCAAAAACTGGAAAATGGACAGAGAGATTCCCCTTCTCTGAAATCTCTGGCTTCTCTTCGCAGCATAAAGATTGCTTGCTCAAGAACTACACGGAAGGGTGCCAGAGAAGGAGATCATTTCTCCTTTTCTCCCTCTTGCTAGCTACTGCCTAAGAAGGAAGCTGGGAAGGGCATGATTTTAACCTTTTCCAGCATTCCAAAAAACAACCAGACTAAAGGTTATGTATATCATCTTGTCGTCCAAGTATAAATTAACACTTCTCTCATATTACATCACTGTATAAACATCTCTTAAATCAGCTAGGAATCATTAGGCTTGGCCTACAAGGGAGCAAATATTAAAATGTTATAGTAATAATGATTGAAAAGGCATACTGGAGATTCTTTGCATTTCTTTACTTATGCAATAATATAGAAACTATAATGCAGGGGAAAAGCAATTTTAGAAATCCTGATTTACATGCATTAAATAACATGGAAAAGTAACACAATATTGCATCACCTTCTTCTTATATTCCATCTCTGTGTCTTCAAAATTACTGTATCTTACAAATAAAAGTTTGGGACAATGTATGTATCTGTTTATTCGTATTTCTGCCTAACACTATGAATCCTAAGCATTCAGCAAGTCTCTGAAGTTACTTCAAGTCAATTAGCTTTAACAAGTAATACAGCTGAATCTGTGCTTTTTTCCACTTGGATTTTGGTTCAACTTTACATTCACGTTTTCCAGGTATTGTTCCTCTTTTTCTTTGGGGGGGGGGGGGGGGTGAGCGGGCGGGCCACAACTGATGAGGTTACACTCGCTGTCATCTAAAAGAACAACAGCATTGCCCCAAATGGGTAAAACTGTGAAGCCATCATTTAATTTAGCCTTGATTTATACAAGCACAGACGTATAAAAGTGCATGCCTGTACATAAATTGAGAAAATGTCCCACAGTAACAAGTACATCAGCAATCCCCACACTGGTTCTTTCCATTTCTGTGTCAGAGTGAGCTATTTTGAGACAATCACTGGTATAATTACATTCTTCATAGAAGTCTTCTACTGCATTCAACATAGGATTACAGAGTATGTTTAGGTAAATTTTACCTCACAAGATCAGGCAAGGGGATTATGTCTTTAAGTCACATAAATTGAGAGTTTTCTTTCAGTTTTCATTGTGCTTGCTACAAGTGCAACAGGAAAGAAACGTAGCTGCAAAATGGTTCTGCTCTGGCTAGGCAGGATCTGCACTGATTTTATATTTGTGCACATGGCTATGCAAACGATGCACTTAAGAGTATGTAGTTAGAGAGATTTTATTCCCTTATGTTGGAATTGAGTGGATACCAACTATAAACAGGTTAATGGAGATTTCTTTTGCTCTCTTCCTCCCCCAGTTCCTTTGCTGCTTTTCCTTTCACCTCCCTCCTTCCATTACGAGACTCGGGCGGCCCAAGCACCTAAATACTGCATGATTCATGGACAGTAGTTTAAGAGAAAATATTTTGTAAGATAATTACTATTTCCACTGTTAGTAGTACTCAGCAAACAAAAACTAACCTCTTAGAAATGTATACTACATGGTTACATTACATGGTTAAGTTTATACTCCAGATTTATAGCGTTGATAATTGCTGCATAATATAATATTGATTAAATGGAGGATATAATTGAGGATAAAGGATTATAAGGGATAATAAATAATGTATTCATTTCTAAATAAAGGGGCAGAGAGGATTAAAGAAATTATCAAACTTTGGCTGGATTTCAGAAAGAAAGTTTTACACCAACAGGTTCTTCAGTACAAAAAAAAAGGGGGGGTTATTTCACATTAAGCTGGGTTTGAATATCACAAACGCACAGCACCAGAAAATAGGTGAGCCGATGTATTTCGTTAGAAACCAATGCTGCACATCAAAGACCAATGTAAGCAGCTGACAGCAATTTTAAAACAAGCAAAAAAGGCACGTATCTCTGAAACCAAAGAATTCTCTCAAGTGGGATGACTTGTTTATCTTCCATCTGAATCAGGAAAGCACATCAAACCCACAGACTCCTCCGGCCTCCTCCAGCAAAGAAAGTTTGTATTCATCCAGCCTCTGAAGCCCCAGACAGCCTGTATTTTCAAGCCCAGTTTATTCTGGCACTTTGCAGTTCCTTGGATTTGCTCCCACTCCAAGAAGATGCTGTGCCAGATGCTAGTAATTGGTTATTACGGGTTAAAGAAAAAAGAAGCCTTACCACAGCATGCGAGATGTGCGACTGATACATGCGAATGGCTGGAAAACTATATAGGATGGGCAACTTATGTAATTCGCCACAGTTGGCAGTTCAGCCTTCTGGCTGCAGCAAAGGAACTGCAGGTCTCCCTGGAAACCATGATTTCATCCAGGCTATGAAAAGCCCATGCTGTTATTTCACTCTTTATCAAGAAACTTGAGATTCCACAGAATTTTCCCTCCATGGCCTGCTCCAAGGAAAACAAAACAGCTAATCAATAGGATAAAATCTGACACTTAAACTGTACAGTTGCAACTAACC
Organism: Tinamus guttatus; assembly: GCF_059628265.1. Lineage (NCBI taxonomy): Eukaryota > Metazoa > Chordata > Aves > Tinamiformes > Tinamidae > Tinamus > Tinamus guttatus. The sequence continues at coordinate 7,534,827 of NW_028288917.1, forward strand.
TAGCAGATGGTAACATGATTCTGAGTAACAAACATTCAAACTCGCTCCTTCTGTTGGAAATCCAGTATTTCCAACATTAAGCATACATATGTACACACATACATACACACACACAAATATGTATGTGCATCTGCATATTTATTTATTAAACAAACATAAAATAGAGAACAACTGAATCCAAATGACTACCTGGAACAGCCGTTCAGGAGAGCATTTTGTCTCCACTCAGGAAAGTAAACCTTAACTGGGCCAAAAACAATACTTGGTAAACAGAAGGAAAACAGTCATTGAGGACATTGTGTAATGATTGGAAATGAGAAAGAATTTATCAGTGAAAACACTATAGAAATTGGCTGAAGTCTGAGAGAAACAACAAATGCTGATAGATACCTGAAGAAGGTCTCTCTCACTAACTGAACCAATGCTAAGAAGACCATCTAACTTGACCATCCTACTTAGATGTCCAATAGGACCATGCCCAGCTGATGAGACACACGCGGGTCTGCTCATCCCTCGGGAAAGCAAGACGCTGCCATTGCCACCAAAATCTGCGATATTAGATATGCACGTGTGCCTTCAGTGCCTCACTCATCTCTTTCTCTTTCCTCAATATTTATTTTCTTTCCCTCTGTTTATTCTGCTCCCTGCTTTTCAAAAAAGGCAGGGTAGGACTGGCTTAGCTAAGGCAACATAATTTGCAATGTGATTACTGTAACCTTCTCTGTGTGAAGTAAGAAAGAAGAAAAAACACATCAGATGATTTGATGCTTTCTATATCAAGAAAAAAGTAACTCCATGAGCTTTTTCTGTCTGTCTTTTAAGAGTCAGCATTAGAAACAGAAGCTGTTTTTTGGATTTTTTTTTTGTTGTTGTTGTTGTTTTTTCTCTATGTTTTCCTATTTTTCTCTTCTCCTGTGCATGTCTTGTTTATCCATCAGAAAACTTTGGACTCCAGCATTAGGAACAACTGTCCATGTCCTCTATAGTTATTCACCATCTTTCTCCACAAATGGCAATTCTTTTGCTTTCAGTGTCAGCTGAAAAAATAGTGTCAAATGTTGAAATGGTAAGGATGGGTAAGGATGGTGCATCTTGCTTTAGCTGAAGATTTCAAACCTTTACCTGAAATCTTACCCCCTTTCATTTGTTTAACTGTCTTCCCTCTTCCTCCCTCATTTCTGGAAGCATTCAATAAAAGGCAAGCAGGTTTGTGTTTTAGCTGCAAACCACTGCCATAGGATAAAGGAGGCCAAAGTCTCTGTTCCATCTGCCCAATCATTTCCATCTGTCCAAAACTGATCTTCTTGTTTCATGCCAAACAATGAAAGTTGCTCTTAACATCTTTGACTTCCTTGCACCCTCATTCCATTGAAGCTCGTAAAACAGACGTTAGATTCTATATAAAGGGAAGTCAACTTCATATTCCTTTCAAAACATGTATCTTAACATTATGACAATTGTATCTTAACATTATGACAATTGTATATAAGCTCACTAACATTAAACAAAAAATAATCATAACAGGTAAGAAGGATTTTAGGTTTTCCAATTCTGTGATGTTTAAACCACACAGTTTTGTTTTAACAAAGTCTTACTTTTAGTGAAAACAATGGCAAGTCATTCAAAGGAGGCTGTGGCTGCTGAAGGACCAGAAATGATAGCAGTGGATTCTAGAGGAATTTAGCACTTCAACTTGAAAGCCTTGGAAAAACTTCAGTTGTTTTCTGTGGAGCTGAATCAGACTCTTAGCATTTTAAACATTGTTTTTGAGGGAAGAAAACAGAAATGTAGCACATTCATGTTCAAAGGTGAAAACATCTTTACAGCATAAATATTTGCTCTTCCAAGCATATCCAAAATGTGGTATTTTGAGAAGCTCAGGCAGTTACAGAGGAGATATGATACCCAACAAAGATTAAAACCATTCAAGATCTAAAAGCACGGCTGCTTTTCACCCTTCTTGCTTTCCCAAGAAGGCTAAAGACCTTCCAATGAGTATTTGAGCTCACTTCTCTAAAACATGGTGAATCTTACATGTACTATGCGAAGACAATTACTTTGTAAACTTGTACAAAGTATAAAATTCCTGGTCGTCTCCATATGTTTGTCCTTCTGTTCATCAGCAACTGAAAATGCAGTAGCTGCACGGTTCACCGCAGGTCCAGGAAGGCTCTGCAAAGGTGTAAACTCTGGGGAAAGCTCTGGGGAAAGGCCACTGCCACCCAGCAACATGCAACAGTGTTTCTGCACAATCCGGCCGCCCGCAAAATTCACGTGTATTCCATTTTGCTCTCACCTTTGATTCACATAGGCAAAGAATTTCAAGAAAAATAGAGCAAGTCGTTACATAGCATGCGAATCTCATCATGGATATTGCAAATCACCTTCTGATACAGCTTCAACACCAGTACTTCCCAAGTCCCAGACAGGCTATGAGGCCAAGCACCTGAACGAGGAGCTCCATTACATAAAAGCACAAATACTCAGAAGTGCTGTTTCAGTGTCTATATAGAGAAGTGAAAACTGATCTGCTTTGTCAAAGCCATTATGTGTGATCTCGCAGAGAGGAGTGATCATCCAGGATACTTTAGTTATTTGGTTTGACCCCCGTGTGCATGGGCTAAGAAACATTGACAGGAAACTGAGCTAAACTGTATTCTTTAGAAAAGTCTAAGTCTTTAGAAAATCTAAGTTAATTACTCAAGAGATGGCAAATATGTCCCTCCCTAATCTTTGCTATGGTTTAATCACTCTCACTTTCAGGAAACTGAATTTCAAACTTATTAGGAAACTTATTTCAAAGTTGAATGAGTCTGAACTTCCAGATGCTGTTCATGTCTCAGCATAACTCAAAAGCTCCCCCTATTCTTTTCTACATATAAGAATCTATACGTAATCCAAGCCATCACACAGTCATCTTTCATGTACTAAACAACTTCACCCTCTTAAGATTCATTCTTGAGACTGCCATGCTTGTTTTCCAAATTTCTTCTCCTTTCTGTGACTTTCCTTTGAACTCTGACATATGATTTTTGAGGGGCGGAACAGAACAGAGCACAATATTCTAGTATCCTTGTTATTATAAGATTGTTTCCCTGATTCTGCTCAGAAGCCTGTACTTCACACATGCAAACATATTAGTCCACTTTGCTACAGTAATGTAATAAGAGTGCACTTTGAAGCGGCCATCTATTTAGCAGTGGTAGACCAAAACTATCTCCAAAGTAACCTACAAGAAATAAACCTAAGACAAATTCAGTGGGGTCTCAGAAGCACTGCCATTCTCAGGTATGTCTAGGGAAACTAGGTATCTAAGAGTGAAATGAGAGGAAGGCAAGGCATATGGGTTCTGGAGAGGCTGCAGAAGTGCTGCAGCTTGAAGTGGGGTGGCAAATTTGTTAAGAGATGAATCCCATTGTCTTCCGGCTGATCCTCAGAGGTTAGAGAGACTGGGGGCAGCTGGATTCATCTCTTAATAGGGATATGAAATACTGTGGTAGCTATAGGCCGGACTGGCAGCACCAGATCCACAAACAGTCTTTCGACTGCAGTCCAACTGCCTTCAAAACAAGTAATCAAGTTCACAAATAGCGTGATTTATTCAAATGCAACATTTACAAAGCAGGTTGCAGATGTCAGTACAGGAAATGCTATACTACAGCATGGGGTTCATAGCTTGCTCCGATGTACGAAAGCACAACCATCACCCACCCCAGAAGATGGGAGAGGGCTCTCAGTCTCAAGAAGTCTCCTCAGGAGGCGTCCTGACCTGAAGCGAGGAAAGGGGTTCAGTCCACTGATCAATCCCAGAAGTTAAAATGGAGTCTTCCCTCCTTAGTTCACCTTTTTACATGTTTTTACTTTTAGGTGGAGCATGAGTGACCTGTAATCATACTTGCTTTTTTTATTGTTTGATGAAAAAGTCTCTCGCTTTCATTTAAAGGTATAGTTAATCAAAAATCTAGAGCGCATGCTCAGTGAGGAGTGGTCATACCTCGGAGGCAGGTAACTTTTTGGGATGAAGGTGTGTCTTGACATTATAATGAGCTTATAATGAGGAAAAGTTCAAGCAAAGTCATCTGAAAGGAGTGATTTGCCACCCTTGCTGGCTCGGCACCAGACGTGTTGTCGTGTATCTCCTGTTGGACAACTACTGTGCGGCTTATCAGTGGCCCGGCACAGGGAGAGCAACAGAGTTAGGCTGCGATGTCTTTTCTCCTCTCCTCCTCTGTTACTCATCTTTGCTGCTGCGAGGAGGGCAGGTTGTGTTACCTGCGGAACCATGGAGGAGCAGAGACCATGTGTACCAGCTATCCTGGAAGTGGGAACTGTGTATCACCCCAAGGAAGCTTCTGCAATGTCAAAACTTCTGTTGCCCCCCTCCCCTTTTTTTTTTTTCGAATTTTCCCTTTTTCAGTCAATTCTTCCACAAAAAGACAAGCGCAGACCTAGCAGTGAGCAGTATTGTCCTAGGGGCTGTGGGAGACTAAACGGGAAAGAAAAGTGAAATCATCTTCCTGAGCAGCTCCCTGGTCCATCTCACCAGGTGCCTGCACATGGGAAGGGAACAGACTCTGTCCTCCCACTCTGTGCCTGCAAAGAAATCTTCAACTTAAGGGCTAGAGTAACCTAGGCACCAGGGATGGGATGTGCAACCATATTCAGCAGTGATCCCAGAAAGTCACAAACTGGCTCCAGTGCAAACCTCACATTCCCCCATGATAGATCCAGAGGAAAGAAGACAGGGTTTTTATTCCCTCTTTGGAGCAATAATTGAATCTGCTTTTCTAGGTAACTAGCCCTCATGCCTACACATGAGCAATGAAAATCAGAAGCTATTACAATACATGGCTGAGTCATTTGACAACTGTTTTAAAACAGATTTTAATTGAATGTCCTCAATCAAACAGTTTATGAAAGACCAAATTCTTGATCACTGTGTAAGAGGTCTTAGCAACCTGAATGAGGAAACTATAACCCTGTCCTTCCCACGAAGCTAGTAAACGGCATGAACAGCATGCCTCACTATTACACTTTACTCTGTTTTAGTCCATGGGCAAAGTGGGAAGCCTAGATGTACTTTTTAAAACCCTTTACTGCAGACAGATTTTTCCAGAGTAATCACCCATCTCAAAATGCACAAAACATATGCAACTTTTTTTTCTGTAGAGTCCATTAAGTAATGTTTACTGCCACCAATGTAGATTCCAAAAGAAAGAATAAAAGAGTACAGCACATTTGCTAGGACCTGTTGTAAGTTGCTTACACTGCATATTGATGCTATTACATAAGCATGAACAAATTCCAGGCCATACTTTCTTGCATACATAGGTGTATAACACACTTTTCAGGGAGATCCCCAGAACTTAAAAAAGCATTTTTTATAGTGTCATAGATTCTACTATATGGTTTTCTAAAACGGTGAAAGGAATACAGTATGTTATTCATGCCAGAAAACTGACATTTTTAAAGATGCCAAATGCATTTTCAGAGTTTATTCAAGTTCAGGAGAGCTTTTTGTATTTTTTAAATGTCAAGCTGCTGCTCTTAGAAGAAAAAAAAAGAGAAAGAAAAAAAAGCTGAATTTATCTATAGGGGAAAATTCTAACATATTCTGTGTTCCCACTGCTATCCAAAATGCAAACTCCTGAGCATCCCAAACAGTTACAACTGTTTCCAACATTGATTCTGGCGCTTGAAACTGGGGATTATACAGTTGGACAAAAATACAGTGCATGCAGTCTTAGTGACTTCATATAAAGAAGGCTTGCGGAGATAAATTGATCTGTTAAATGTCAGTTCTAATTTGTCTTTTTTACAGTAAATGAAAAGTCATGGCTTAAAAGCATTATTAGCACAGGACCTTCAGAGCATGGTGTTCCACAGCCTCCCTCTCGGGAGCCATCCATCCAAATTAAATCCAATCCTTAGCTTTCTGCAAGCATGTCTAAGAGCTTGGCAATATACCACAGGCATGACCAAAGACCATGGAGGTAACAGCGGATTTTTACTTCTTTCTCCCTGTTAATCACATAGTCAATGCAAAGTATTCACTTCCAAGAGGAGGGGCTGCAAGTGCAACCTCCAAGGTGATCTGAGTTCAGTACCTACGCTCCACGTTTATACTACCAAATATTAACAAAATCATGATCTCTTTATTTATGCTCTGTAACCCACAAGATTCATGTTCATTTTATCGTGTTATTAGAAGGTATCTATTAGTTTTTAAATTGTGAGATTCATAAAACATTGAAAGTTTAGTAACCCTGCAGCACAAACAAGCATTGAACAGAGACAGGAGAAGATGAAAAGCACAACAAAAGTTCACAGCCAACTTTTTTACCCAACAGACAGCAATAAATAATTTATGTTAGCTGACAGGAACAAATTGAGATTAACATGAATCCAGGCACTCTAAAGTCTGTAACGCTGCTTGCTCAATAAGCTTCATAGACTGAGGTTCAGTAGAGTTAACTCAGAAGAACTAAAAAGTTTGAGCAATGCACTGAAGTATCACTTCCATATTATAGTCCCCTAATTCTCCAGTAGTAGAAACATGGGACAACTACTAGGCTTTGAGACTCCTGTACCAGAAAGCAACTTCATAGGGGCTGCACAGCACCTGCTTGGCTCTTGCCTGTAGGTGCTGCAGAGCATCACTGGTGAGCCAGAGACACTTCCCACTTCTGCCAAGAGCCTCCTTGGGGAGGGAAACCCTGCAAAGGCTACCAATCCTGCTCATTTTCAAAGCAGAATGAACAATGCATTCATATCCTTCACTTTCACAACTTTGTTTTTAATCCTACAATGCCCCACATTTGCCTTTACCCTTGATAAGAATAAACTATGCTTTTCAACCATCTTTCATCACTGTCTAGTGAGCACAATACCTACCAAAGCACACACATGTAAAGTTTATTTCATTTCAATGGAAATGACAAAGTCTTGCACTGAGTGATCATAGAATCATAGAATGCTTAAGGTTGGAAGGGACCTCTAGAGGTCATCTAGTCCATCCCCTCTGCACACGCAGGGTCACCTAGAGCACGTGGCACAGGGCTGCATCCAAGCAGGATTTGAAGATCTCCAGAGAAGGAGACTCCACAACCTCTCTGGGCAGCCTGTTCCAGTGCTCTGTCACACTCACTGTTAAGAAATTGTTACTTAAGTTCCTGTGGAACTTTTGATGCTTCAGTTTCCGGCCATTTCCTCTAGTTCTGCCGGTGGCCACCACTGAAAAGAGGCCAGCACCATCCTCCTCACTGCTTCCCTTGTGGTACTTATAGACACTGATCAGATCCCCTCTCAGCCTTCTCTTCTCCAGGCTGAACAGGCCCAGCTCCCTCAGTCTCTTCTCATAGGGCAGATGTTCCAGGCCCCTGATCATCCTTGTAGCCCTGCGCTGGACTCTCTCCAGCAGCTCCACATCCCTCTTATACTGTGGGGCCCAGAACTGGACACAATACTCCAGATAATGTGATATGGCTTTCTGTCAGAGGTCTATCACCCCAAACAAATTAGAGCTTTCTGGAGTTGGCGCATGGTTGTACATGCAGCCACAAGGTGGTAAAATGGGCTTGATACACAAAACATCCTCCATAACTACACCATGCCTCTTACTTCTCCCATCCTGATCTCAATATCCAGAAGTCCACTACTTAAGCATTTACCACAGATCTGCTGGTACAATTCAAATTGCTTCAGACTGAGGAAGGAACTAAACCCAGGTCTTCCTTATTCTGTCTAATGCTCGAACCACACGACATAAAGAATAAAAAACTTTCATTTAAGGTGCTTGTTCCAAAACATGTTTTAGAAACTCTTGCTGGCTCAGGATCCACAGATGAGACAGAGGAATGTCTACCTTGTAAATCTTTCTAGGAATCAGGCTTTTGTTAGGTCCATTCTGTGCTCTACAGCTCAGGGCATGCCTAGCATCAGATGTGTAGGTGTGCAGGAATTTTTATTGACAGAAGCCTGGGAATAATGACTTCAGTTACCTCTTGGGTTGCATAGAAGCAAATCAAGAGTCTAGATACTCTTTTAAATGTCTTTTAAATGTTGAATATAGGCAGCTAAAATAGAAGTCAAATATTTAAGTCCTTAACCCTTTGGGGAACCAGATAAGTCAACTCCTTTGCTGCAAATTGGGATGGCCTTTTTTAAATAAGCCAGAAAATATAGCTACACAAAATGCAGACATTGCGCAGTAGATTCTATGCTTCAAAACAGAGAAGTAGAATTTTCATTTGCTGAAGTTGCATTTCTAAAAATACTGATTTCAGTGCTTGCGCCATCTGAAGTTAATTGTTCCAATAATTTCTGTGTTTCCATGTGTCCCATGGAATTTTTAATACTGTGCCTTGGCAAGTATCATCCATTTACCTTCAGCTGCAGCATGGCTATGCTTCCTCACTGCCTGCCCACATTCATGACCAGTGTTTATAAAGTAGTGTAATCCTTCACCCAAACACTTCACCTGGTTTTAACTCTTGACAGATTTTGATGGTTCATTCATTACTAATTCAATAGTTCATCTAATTGGTTCATTCATTACATAACTAACTGAATAGTTAGATTACCTGCACCATCGTATACAGAAAAGTTAGTAAATACTAAATGGGAAATACTAGATAGGAAAATTCCTTTTCAGTACAGTGTAATCTATCATATAGCAAGGTATGTTCAAATATGTAAAATAAACATGCAAAACATATAGTTTTTACCCATAGGTCATAAAACTAGAAGCTATGGGTTTAAACCAAACCAGCCATTATGTAGGCACATACCATACCTGTTTCAGCTTAAAATGACTGGATGGTTCCTGATCCCACTCAAAAAAAAAGAAAACAAAACTGATTAGGGGTGAAGTCAACAGATCTTAAATTCTGCAACTGAACTGGATTTTTTTTTCATTCAGACCTAAAAGATTCCAAAGGGAAAGGAACTCCTCCCTACTTTACATGCTACAGCTTAAATTTTAAAATAATGGCTATTCTATTTCAAGTTACAGAATGTCTTGCAATACTCTTACCTCCACCTAGTACTTCCTCCCATGTTAAAGAAACAATTGCAGTTCAAGAAGTTTTCTTTGATATTCTATTCTGCCAATTTAAAAAAATATATATTTAAAAAACTATTATAATAATTAATATTATGAGAATAAAAACCTAATCCATTAAGGCATAATTTATAGAAGCCATATCTGACAGTGTACAATACAGGTATTACAGGAGTGAATTCTGTATGCCCTACACAACAAGCTAATTCATTTCATGAGTTTCACTGTCAATTCAGAATGACTTGGTATAAAAATGTTCTCTCCCCCAAAAACAAGAAAAAAAAAATCACTTAAGGAATCTGCTGAAGAGCACCTATTTCCAGAGCTGGTATGTTAGCATATAGTGCTCTTTCACTTAAAGAAACTGTTCCACTGTTCAACAAAAACAGTTTATCTTGCTTATTTCAAGATAGGTGTTTTTTATTCTCTGTTCATATATGGTCTGCATAATTCATCACGATTCACAATTAACATGCAAGTAACAGTATCAGCTACAAGATGAAAAAAAAAAGCACATGCACAGAGAGAAACATTTCCTTTTCAGCCAATACCAGATATTATAAACTGCACTTCTGTTACAGTGAAAATTCATTCAAAACACAAACCAATAAAAATATAGAAGCAAATATGATTAAAATATATTTGCCTCAGGAAAAAAAAAGTGACATAATGTGTATGTCACAAAAGACTATTATTATTATTAATATTTTCTAAGGTATCAAAATATTATCTACTTCTTGGACTATACATTTTCAGAAGAAAAAAGCTGCCTTCTGTTTGCTCAAACATGAAAATAACTTAAGAATTTGAAGTGTTTATAGACTTTTTCAGGAGTCAAACACTGGTGCTTGAGTTCTGTAATAGAGTTTTGAGTATGAAATCACAAAATAAAAGAATTTTTAAATCTTTTCCACTTCTGAACAAGACATTGCATATACTTGCTGATGAGGACAGTTCACCTTCTCAGAGGCTTTTTATAAATATATGTATGTCACAGATTGCACATGCATACTTCTGTATGAAGAAGAGATACGTATTAGCATTCCTATTAAAAAACAGACAAACAAACAAAAACAGGTAGAATGAACCATAAAATTAAGCCAAAACTGCATAAGAATTTCTGCAAAGTACCAAAATTTTTGAAAGAGAAATCTTTGTCATTGGACAGCTCCCAGAATAGTTCTGCTGAGTGCCTTTTTCCTGCTTTTGTCGGGTAGCATAAAAGCATAAACTAAGCACTGTCTATAGCAATTACTTAACGTAATGTATACGGGCATTAAAAAAAAAGAAAAGTTTCTCCTTTGCCAGCAACACCTCTTTCAAGGACTGATGGCTTATTTAAATCCTGGTCAAAAAATAAAAAAATAAAAGGAAATAAAAGCGGCGTTTTTCCCTGGTACAGGGTGCTTTCCTACAAGACGAACGTGGGCTCCTGCAGACTAGGTGCAGCCGCCCGCTCCTGCAAGCTCCTTGCTGCCCGGCTCCACGCTGCAGCTTCCCGCTCCCTCTGGCACAGGCAGCGAGGCCGGTTTGGGCCAAGTCAGCAGCGCGCCACAGCCGCGGGGCCCCTCGGCGCAGCAAGCAGACTGGATCACGGGGACACACAATTACATTCCTTTCTTCTCATTGCAAATTCATCAGGGAATAACACAGAAAAACCTCTATTGTCTGGTCTTTAAAAGAAAAAAATCTAATATTCCTATTCAACAAATGTTCCTCCCCCTCCCCAACGCCATTATTCTGCATGGTAGTAAAAAGTCATTGCTTTCTATTCTATTCTATTTCAGCACTATATTTTTCACAGTTTAATAGATTGCCAGCATTTGGAAACATTTTATCATCGATAATTTCTCATGATGTGTGCAACTTTCTTCTATACGGGACCTCAAAGATTCTTGATTTTACTTCTCACGGACAGCAAGAGTCTCCTGCATGTCTTTAACTGACATACTCTATTTCCCAATTCTTCTTTTTCTGACAACTTACAGGCAGAGCTCTACAAAAAAAAAAAAAAAAAACTATGTTATTTATTTGGTTCATTTATTTGGGGTTGTTTATTGATCCTCACTTTCAGCAAATGAGAGGATTTCCAAAGTGCAAAGCAGATTCCTTCTCAGCAGATGAAAGTGTTAGTGTCCTGTCAGTTAGTAAGAGTTTATATGTCTGAAAACACCCATAAATATATTAATACCTTTGGGGAATTCTTTCTAAAGTTTCCTCTATTTAAGTTGCCATGAAATGGGTAGCTGCATTCTTTACATACTGATAGCACCAATTTTCTTGGCATTACTTTTCCTCATTTCTCTATCTCCTGAGTTGACAACAAATTTCACACTGCGTCTCAGATATTTTCATCTTCTACTTCCACCTCCTCAGGTCTGCTTTTGTCCTAATGGAAACTTGAAACAAAATGTGATAATTATGTAGATACTGGTCCAGTTGTCAAGGAACTGGGTACCTTTCCTTCCCAAAATGCTGACATTCACTTCAACTCAGCTTTTATTCTTTCAAAATTAATCCGCATATTTATCTTTCAGTCATGTGTTATCAAGGCCAAGATTTTAAAAACTGGAGTCTCTCACGTCCATCTCCGATTGATAGGCAATACTCTGACTTAAAGAGCTCAATATTATGTAACTTTTCCCTGGATTTCTGAGTTGGACATAAATCCTGGTCTGGGAGGAGGTCTCCCCACAGAGTGCTTTTTGTCCAGAAACACTTCCTGCAGCTGAGGAAGAAATGCTTGCATGATCCTGATGATTTGCTCTCACTTTGCCTAACTTGAAGTCTTTTTTCGTGTTTTGCACAATTCATCCACTTGTTATTGCACCGGAGTGCCTCCTCTTCTCCACATATTACACTGTGGCTGCATTTAAACCATTTATACCATTTATTTTCTCTGTTGCTCCCTCCTTTTTTTTTTTTTTTTTTTAACTGGGAATATGATTTTATGTACTCTACTTGCAATGAGGAGAGGGAGAATACTGCGAAACAAGGGTCAGATTCCAAGTGCAAATAAGTATGAACATGCCAGAGCTCCAAAGGAGCCATTCAGAAGATCCCAGGACAGCTATGCTCAAAAACAGTCAAAATATATTTTTTTAAGAAATTATTACACTTGGAACATTCAAGGCAGCAGGTAACTTACTAATTGTACCTATATTTTAAACCTTTGAAGTGTTTGAGAAAAACAGTTAAAGTACCATTTCTGCACCTGCCGTGGCATGCATACAGGGCACTATTAGCTTATAAAAGCCACGCTGGGACGGGGTGGGCCCCCGAGCAGCACAGCAGAACTTCACGCCCCTTTGCACTGCAGTTAGGCAAGGGTTACGCTGCAAGATGTCAAACTGAGCTCCAGAATTTGATATTTTAATAAATCCTGCTGTTTTTAAAACTACAAAATGTTATCTTGACCTCTCCACATCAGACACTGGCAGCTGTTTTGGAACTGGGAACTAATGCAGTAAAAATTGCAATGTCTAGGAAGATCAGCAGAAGCACAAGGTACTCTTGGTCACAAAGACTTGCCAAGTGTCTGCTCAAGATGCAGCTCACGGGCACTTCTGCTACTAGAGCAAATGCAGCACTCCTCTTACATATGGCTTCACATCACCTTTGTACATGTGCTCAAAAATACACAAAGCAAAAATGCTCCAACAGCTATGACTAAAGATAAAGCTTTTGGAAATCATCAGTCCTACTTCAGGAAGAAAGTACAGATTGTTATAAAATATTTTGGAAAATGCAAGAAGGCATGTTTTAAAAATTGTTGGCTTACTCTCAAACTAGTGCTCAGGGTGTTTTTTTCTTAAGTTTCTGTTGATGTAGGAGATAAATGAGTTCAGGCAAGTTGGAACTTGTTTTATCATCACCACAGCTACATAGGTTTATACAAAAGAAAGGGGAGAAGAGCTACAAGTGGGTTTGGATAATGCAATCAACACTGTACATTTGAAAAGCTTGAAAAAATATATATAAAAAGAGCTTTGGGCATAATAAATGATCTTTGAAATATACACAAATGGTCTAAGCTAAGCAAATATAAGTGCTAATGCACACTCCAACTACAAGACTTGGGACACTCTTCATTACAGCTACTGAATCTCCCCCTTTCAAAGACAGCTTGGATAAGCATGTATTTCTAGCAGGATCCACAGATAAATCATTTCAAAAATTCTAAAAGTCAAGTTCTGTTGCACCAGGAAATATAGAGTGTGCTACAAGCCCTTCAGCTATGGATATTGCATGTTTGGACAGACACACTCAGAGCCATCCCAGAAAATCTTAACTTCCAAATTAAAACACACAGCACTCTAAGGACCACATCTTTGTCCAAGGTCTTCTACTCAGCCCTACACAGACATGTGCACAGATTAGCAGGCTGCAACGCCTGGCAGATTTTCCCTCTGTCTGAGATGATGGGGACAAAAGATGGACATCCCACATCACTGATTAGAACCTCCTCAACCACTGCATCCCTCTTCCATATGTCTTACCCACATCACTCAGGGCAGCAAGAAATGCAAATCTTCCTCTTCCATGTCACAGGAGAGCTGTCTTTGCCCCTGCACAGTCCTATAAGCTTTCCCCATTCCTCAGTTTCCTATCTTCCCCATGGTCAGAATGAACGACAGTCACAACCAGCCCTTTTCCCAAAGCCTTGGGAATGCAGCAGATTTTGGAGGGGCCAGAAGATTGGGAAGGAAAACTGATACTTGTGAAAAAGTGGATGGGTGCAGAGGTGACCACAGAGCAACAGGGGAGAAGAAGACAAGGAAAGCTGCTCTGGATGAAATGTGTGAAGGAACAAGGGAGATCCTGCTGTCACGCGAAGTTCCCCCACGCCCTCCCTGCCCTAACAATGTTCCAACCCTCCTAACGCCTGAAGATCCCTGTCCTTCCAGCCCCAGAGCTGCAGCCCTTCCAGCCACTTTCCAAGTCCTCCTGCCCTGGCACAGCAGCAATTTCTGCCAACCCATCCTCGTCTTCCCCTGCCATCTCCAGAGCCCACTCATGTTGCCACATCAACATTTACTTCTTTGCGCAGTCTCCAGCTTCTCCGTCTTTGTTATTAGTGTCTCCTGCCTCAAACCAGAACTTCTAACCAAGCTACTGGAACAAATCATGGCAGAGAGAAAAATCTTGGAATAAAGAGCATGAATTATAAAGGGGTCTTAAAGGAGGAAATTTAGATTTCCTATGTTCTAATGCAGAACTCTTTAAAGTGTTACTTTGAACCAACAAAGAATTCAAGGAAAATTTAAATCCCTTGTTGGCATGGATGATACAGTTTATTTTTTACCACATCAAGTTCAAACAAACTTCCCTGCAATCAGGGCATGTTCTTAGTTATAAAGAACATATCCCATTCCAATGCCTGTTTTATTTAGAGCAGCTATTAGCTTCTCTCTGCTTAAACCCTGCTTTATTACAGCATAAAACACACTGATAAAAAGATCAATCACTCGATCCAACATTGAAATTATTTAAATCACATAAAATTCCAAAAGGCTGACATGTATTTACTTTGTACTCTCATTTCCATTCATACTATTATTCAGTACCATCAACACTGCTCATCTCCCTGGTTTAAATCTGCTATTAGTCACCAATAGCGTGGCTGACTTCTACCCTGGAAAGCTAAATCCATCAGCACTGCTTTAAAACAATGTCTGCACAGATTAATGGGAACTTAGAAAGAAAAATTTCTTTTGTGACTCTCACGGTACCATAGAAATTAGACAGGGGAAAAAGCCTGTTAGGGCATTTTGTCCAAGCTCCTGTCAGTGTAAGTCTTCTCCTACCACATATTGCTTTTTTCCAGGGCCAGCCCTCTTCTCAGTGAAGCTTACCAGTGCTCAAGCCTACTTTGCCAGGCATGGGGAAATAAATGCCAAGCTTTATTTATTTCACTTAACAAAGCAATATTGTCCCAGTTTAAAATTTAGGGATGGCAGAAATTTGTTACTTCGGGTTGGTGGAGATGGCTGCTTACGAACAAGCCCTGGTTGGCAATGAATTCTGCAATGCAAAGAGCAGCACATGGCCAGTGCTACCACCTGGGGATACCGAAAGGCCATGTATTGGCCTACTGTGCTCATGAGCAGATTTCATTTTCAATTCACAGTGTCTTATCAGCAAAGCTTTCAACATGCCAGCACCGTGAGGGCCCCCTCAGCCCTGCCTGGCTCTGGTCTGGCCCCACTGGTAGCCTCAACACCAGCCCTAGGAGCCCCTGCACCCATGGAGCCCTGACATGCCATATGCAGCTCTGGAGAAAGACCCTCTAAGTCAATGGGGGTAAAGGGAGAGAAACAGCCACAGAAGTCTCATTCCAGACAGCAATGTAATTACCTACTGAAGTTGCTTCTGAGGCATCCACTTATGGACACTGTTGGAAAACAAACATTGGTCTGGGCAGAAAAATGTGTTTAATCCACCAGGATAAAGTAGACTCTTCAAAGTAGGTTTAAGAACTGAAATGTAATAGATGTAAGTTTAAAGACAGTGACCATAGCTACATAGAACTAGAGATAAACCCTAGTAGTCAGTTTCCCCATACACAATATCTGGGCCATACCTGCATTGCTGCGGACCACAAAAGAGCAACGTGATGGTTTACAAAACTGTATTTTTGAATTTAGCTAAAATTTTTTAACATCTACCAAGAAGACAGTTTACTGATTATGATAGTGCCAAACCAGGATGTTCTTCAAGTGATCATCCATCTTCAAGGATCGTTCTGAGAATTCCACTGTAAAGGTAGTTTGGAAGAAGAAAAACAAAATCACAAAATCTAGTATAAAAGTTGGTTAATTAAATCCAATACATGGAAAACTGCGCAGTATCCACCTTATAAAGCTGCCTTTGAAACACATGACAGCTACCAAGAGCCTGAGTTCATGGGATGACCTGCTGGTACCTCCACAGGCTGGGAGTCTCCGAGGGACCTGGAGGGGTCACGCAGTCACTCTCAGCCAGAGCACACAGTCACCTTTGCCCTACACATCTCTGGCTACGCTAAAAAATACTAGTTACATTCTGTTCTTAAAAGGATCCAGGAATAGAAATTCCCACCTAGAGAATCAACCCAAATGCTTAATCACTGTATGCAGTTATTGAGGACTGTCCCTAATGTTTAATCTAATCTCTCTTGCTGTAGTTTAGCATGCTCTTTCTTGCTACATCGCCAGTGAACATGGAGAGCACTTTATTTCCCGCCATGTCATTGCAACCACTTGTATATCTGAAGATAGTTATCGCATTTCTCATCACTATTTGCATCCCCGGACTATAAAAATCCATTTTTTCACTCTTTCCTATAATCATATTTTCTGACCACCTTTGTTACTCCCTTCCAGACCCTGCTGAATTGGATAAAACTCTGCTGGAACTGTGGTACCAAACTGACTTGCCACATGGAGGCCAAGTAAAGACCCTGAGGCCATAACTGCTGCAAGATGCTCCACGCTTCTCCTGTTACACACTCCTGCTATACATCTCACAGTGATAGCTGTCTTAATTTTTTTATCTATACATATCAATGCATATAGATATAGTATATGCATATAGATGTAGCATATGAATATACCATCCATGCACATGCATATGTTTTTAAAATTGTGTGGATTTTTTACTGACTCTTGTTCAGTTTGTGGCCCTAACTTTTTGACCTTCCTTTTGCAGAATGGCCACTTTGCTAGAGCTCACCTCACCTTGAGCTTATCAAGTTTATTACTATTATTACACAAATCACTCTCACACTGATCTTCAAAATGTCATATCCCACTGGAGACTTCATGCTGGAAAGCATTCCTAAGGAAGTCAAGCAATTTTTCAGCATGTTTCAAGTACATGTTTTAGGACCATTCTTTCATTCAGTATTACTGAGTATAGACTTGGAGAGACACATCCTAAGCACCAAAAGGCCTGGATAAACCTTCCAAGTAAAGTTACTAAGGAAGCCTAATAAACTCTAAAGCACGAGTGCCCCGCAAATCGAAAGGCTGCAAGGGAGGGTATTCCAGGCTCTGAAACCCTTATAAACAAGAGCAAATCCCTTCAGCACGCCCGACTACCATGCACGTCTAAGGATTACGTAACCCAACAGCAGGGACCACGACCATCGCACAGAGCAAACCTTGGGGAGCAGCAGAACCACCTGCAGCTGCAGCGTGGGTGAGCGCAGGGATGCAGCACCCGCTGCCATCGGGTGCGGGCTCCCGCACTCCACGCTCGCTCCCCGAGGGGCTACGGTGCACGGACATGCGCTCGGTAGCTCATCTCACCCACGGTGATAGGAAAAAAAAAAAAAAAAAAACGATTTCTGTAGCACCCTGCGGACCCCACAGCTCCCACCCCTGCTCCAGCCGCCAGCACCACCCCGGGGAGCCCGCCCGGCCCGGCCCGGCCCGGCCCATGGCGGCGCCGCTCACCTGCGAGCCGCCAGCGCAGCCCTCCGTCGGCCGCGGCGCCTTCCCGCGCGGGGCTGCTGCTCGCTGCGACGCCGCTCTGCCCCGCGGCGGAGGCGCCCCGGCCTCGGCCTCGGCCCCGGGCCCGCCCCGCGCCCGCCCCGCGCGGCACCGCGCCCGGCCCGGCCCGCCCGCCCCCGCCGCGGGACACCCGGCGCTCGCGGTCCCGGAGGAGTTGCCGCGTTGCCCTTCCATGGGTGTCCGTGTGACCCCCAGGAGTGCCCCCTGTCTCCTGCATGTACCCGTGCCACCCGTCACCACAGGGACTCTCTTTCCTCTGGGTAACACGCAAGGCGTTGCAAGGGAATAACGGACTAAATCCTGCAACTGCAGGCAGTGCTCACGTGCGCTTCTTTTCCCTGATGGAAAGGCGAGGCAGAAGGACTTGGCTAACCCTGACTGCAGAGGCAGCTTTTTCCAGGGCTCGGGTCCAGGCTGGTGGCACCACTTTGCCCTTGGGAAACGGGCTGACTAAGTGAAGTCCCCTCGTCTTGTTCACAAGGGTCTCATACTCTGTCATTTTCAGGAGCTGCGAAGAGCTTCTTCCCCATGCTGAGTGTGCTCGTCCCGAGGCACCAAGGGCACAGCTCGACCCATGAGCAGTTCACGTGTTTTACAGGCAAGGTAGACATTACTAGGAGACCTCAATTTCCCTCCTCCCACCATCCTTCCAGGCAAAACCTGTACTTGTGTTCAAGCTCGTATTCACACAATTCAGCCAGGGACAAATCTAGGTTCAAACATAACATCACCTGTGCATTTATGATGTTGCCCCCTTTGTGGGCTGCTGAGGAACAGCAGGTTTATGTGAAGACCAAGGCAGTAAGCGTCCACTTTACACACACCCCCTGGACACAGCAAAGGAGCAAAAGATACTTTCATTGAAAATCTTCTTCCAGATAAGCAATTCCTTGTTTCCTATCCTGGATTTGATGGCACATTTGGAAAACAAGTTAGCAAGGAGGCAACGTTATGACTCGGTGCTGCTGAGCGGACAAGATGAGGCTGCAGCCTGACGATGCTGATACTTTAGATGGTGTTTTTTTCTTGGGAATCTGTTCAGAAACAACATAAACTTATAGGCATAAACCTTGCATTTAGTAGGATACATAGTGATGTCCGAAAAATTACAGGGATAAAACAGTGGTCTCAATGAGAATTAGTTTTCATATGACTTAAATCCACCAGTGATCACCTGGGCTTCACTAATGCAGAGGTGTTTAACTTAATCATCTGTTTAACTTAATGCATCTGTTTAACTTAATCAAAAAAATGGAATGGGCAGGTAAGTCTCAGTAGCCCTTCGCCTAGTCATGTTAGAAGAAATTAACATGTGAAAGTAGATGTGGATACAGCCTCTACCCATAAGATATTTGTTCACTCATAAAAACTCTTCTACCATTAAATTATGAAACGATGAATTTTGATCAATATCAATATTTGACATTATTACCTAGCTGCTGAGTATTAACAGGAAGAAAAAAATAACAATCTTATGTAAACCATACAGAAAAGTATGGTACCTAGCATGAAGTGTCTAATGAAATACTGTGTATGAAATAGAAGTTAGTAATTTTGAAGTCTCTGCTACATTCCCATCTTGATTCAGGCAGTCATAATTTTGTTACCCCCTTCCCCCATTGTGAAAGATCTTCTTGTCTTTCTTTGTTCTTGGATTTTGTGGTTTCAAGTGAAGTTTCTGGTTATTTTACAAACAAGTTACAGTAGCCAAGTCTGTGTGGACAGAAAACTGTTTTCTTATAGGAACCCCAGGAGTTATATTAAACTAAACCCATGTTAGTTAAATATGTTTTAGATTTATGTTTTACTGAGGGACTTTTCAAAAAAATACTCTCCTATGCCTATTTTTTTCCCTGATACAGAAGTCACATTCTGTAGCCCTTAGTCAAAAATTTCTTAACAGGAAGGGTGACAGAGCACTGGAACAGGTTGCCAAGAGAGGTTGTGGAGTCTCCTTCTCCGAAGATCTTCAAAACCCACTTGGATACCACCCTGTGCCATGTGCTCTAGGTGACCCTGTGTCATGGGCGTTGGCCTAGATGATTTCTAAAGGTCCCTTCCAACCTTAAGGATTCCAAGATTCTATGATACTATTCCTTGCTCAAGCAACATTTTTAGTTTGTCTTTTTTTCCTTGGTAAAGATTTAACAGACTAAATATTACAAGGAGAGAGAGAAATATAGCTTTGTTCCTTCCATAGAAACATTTGGAGAAGATCAAAATGCAGATTAATATTCAGTTCTTGATTGTAAGTCTGCTTCTGTGGAGACTTTCACACTGGTAACTTTACTGGGAAGAATCACGTGGTGCGTGTATAAGTGTTTGCAGGGCATAATCTTGAGGATGTGAGTAATAGAGGTAGCATGACTCATCATTGTAGAAATCATATAAAGGTCAATTCTCCTAAGACCTGTCTCACCACGGACAAATTGTCCTTTTCCTTGTCCTCCTTCCATCACAGCAACAACCTATGGCCCTCTCCCATGCCCTTTGTTTGTGGGACAAATGGACACAAGAAGTGGTGGGGAACTGAAAGACTGGTCATGAAACAGCATCTCTTTAATTCGCCATATGCGTTGCACAATGATGGAAAAAATATCTTTAGATTTTTTCCCATGCCACAGAGTGTTATGACAGTGTAATCTAATTAGAGACCTTTATATAAGCTACTTTATTTCTTACATATGTAAAGCTACTCTTATTTCTTACATATGTACATAATCATATGTAAAATAGTGACATTTTAATGTACCTCAGGAGACTAGGCATATATTTAACATGTTCAAGCTTAACCTTTTCCACTAGTTTCAAGCATGGTTTCTAATTTGCAGATTCAGACAGCCTAAACTTGCAGTGAAACTCTGCGGTGATGATTCCTTTACTTTCGGACAGGCCTACAATCAGCAAGAAGCAATAGGACCCATATGTTTAGAGGTAAAAGCTGATGCTGTATGGGCTCAATATGCAGTCTGACATGGCAGATAATTTTAATGGCAACAATTCTACCTCTAGTAAATAACAACACTTCTACGGAGCTCAACAGATGCCTCGTAAATGAAGCATAGTTACCCTTCCAGTAAACTTGTGTTTGCCTGTGAATAGCAATATTTAGTAAGAGTTTAGACAATACTCAGGACATCAGAGTTACACGTTGCTCCGACAGCTGAGTGAGGCCCCTATGCCACTCCACTGCATTTTTGACATGTCACTTTAAACAATTTATGAACAATATATGAAATACAATATATTGAACAATATATTTAAACAATATATGAAATCCCAGTAGATAAAGAAGCCATAGCAATAAGGCCATTTAGACTTTACGCCGCAGAAAAGTAGATTTACTCAAATCTGCTGTCAGCAAGAACACCACATTCTTAAGTCATCTCTGGAAGATCAGATTATTTTTAAGGGATACAAGTTGACAACTTTATTGTATACAAGCATTTTTGTATTCGGTATCACTTTTCCAAAAATTTTCTTTGGTTTACCGTATTGGCATAGCCAAGATGGCAAAATGAATTCTGTATATCATGAGAGAGCAGGGCCTGGGGCTGGGAAAAGACAAACTAGAGCTAATGCATGAGAAATAAACAACTGGAAAATAGCAGTTGGAGCCCAGGATTTGCAGAACAGAAGTTTCCACAATCCCTGTCATTTAAGCCATTGCTTAAAAACACTCGATATTTGGAAAGTTGCATTTCCATGGTTAAAGTGATAACCCTTCATAATTTAATGATGATAATGCAGGCACTCTGTGCCATGGATACAGGCATGTAAGGTAGGTGTTCACTTCAGGAACCTTTCGCTGCATATAACCCACAGTGGAGAACATCTCAAGAGTAAGAATAAGAACACTTAGATTAAGATCTTATCCCTTATTAATCCTACAAGAAACTCAAACATGAAAGTTCCATAACATGAAGAACTGTCACTGATGAAATAGGTCTTCAAAAATCAGGTAGCACATTTGTTTTTTAGTAAAACTGGTAATTAATGCAGAAGACAAGAGTACTTTAAGTGCTTAGAAGCTTTCAGTTTTGGAAAAGCAAAGTCCTCGGGCTTTTCAAAATGTTACAGAAGTCATAGATTTCTATTCATAAAAGGGTGAATAAGAACTAGTTGTCCCACAGTCCCTTGCTTTGTAATGTGTACTAATTCATTAGACCCATTTAAACCTCTAGAACTTCTCAAAATATGATGGTCAACATGATTCAGGATACAGAATCTGACCTAACATATATCCATTCCATACAATCAGGACCTAATTAAATTGTCCCAGGTAAGATCACGCTGATATGCTGTTACTCCCACACACATACAAAAAAAAAGGAGATTTGTTACAGTTAGAAGACTGCACATAACAAGCACTAATATTCTGCTACATGGTACTGCATAGCTTGGGAAACTACTGGCTTCAGAGAGTGTCTTGTAACTTAGGTAGCCTGCAGACCTTATCATCACTTTCTCCTTTTGTGAATTATTACAATTCACATTAATCTGCTTAAGCTCAGGACTGAAACTAGAGTGACTGGCTGGACGATGGGAGAGTGGATGTTGTCTGCAGCAAGGCTTTCAACACCGTCTCCTGTAACATCCTCATAGGAAAGCTCAGGAAGCGTAGGTTAGATGAGTGGACAGTGAGGTGGATTGAGAACTGACTGGATGGCAGAGTTCGGAGGGTCGTGGTAAATGGGGCTGAGTCTAGTTGGAGGCCTGTGGCCATTGGTGTCCTCCAGAGCTCAGCACTGGGCCCAGTGCTGTTCAGATTGTTCAGTGACTTGGATGAGGGCACAGAGTGCACCCTCAGCAAGTTTGTAGATGATACCAAACTGGTTGGAGCGGCCGACACTCACCTGTGCTGCCATTCAGAGGGACCTGGACAGGATGGAGAGTGGGGCAGAGAGGAGCCTTATGAGGTTTAACAAGGACAAGTGCAGGGGCCTGCACCTGGAGAAGAATAACCCCAGGCACCAGTACAGATGAGGGGTCGACCTGCTAGAAAGCAGCTCCGTGGAGAGGGATTTGGGAGTCCTGGTGGACAACAAGTTAACCATGAGTCAGCAATGTGCCCTCAGCCAAGAAGGCCAATGGGATCCTGGCCTGCATCAGAAGCA